>NC_056532.1:11469184-11479400 GCF_019175285.1 Sceloporus undulatus
TTATTATTATTATTATTATTATTATTATTATTATTATTATTATTATTATTATATTAAAATGCTGTCCCTTATATAAAATGGCAAAAGATAAATATGATCTCTTGCTGGAGATAGAACAAATTACCCCGAGTCTTGTAGGTGACCATTGCGACTGTTAGATGGATCTCTCTGGGCTCCCAATCCTGTGACGAACTGATGGAGTAATACCTGGGCTTTAGCAAAGGAAGCTGGGACAGCAAGAAAGATGTCGAGACCTCGATGGAGGGGAACTCCTCCAAGACTTCCAAGATGGTGGGGCTATTGTAAAACTTCCACTTGTTGTACTCCTCCAAATCCTAGATGCAAAACAAAGACATCACTAGAGTTGGCGTTACCCACTGCGATAACGCATGGTGTCACATCCCCATTGACCTCCTCCCATACCACGCCATACAAAATCCTTAGTAATATTTTTGTACTAATGTTACTCATAAATCGTAATTTCCATATATAATAGTTATATTATAGTTATTATAGGGCCCGTATTATAGGGCGCAGCTTCCAGCCTCTTAGGACACATGCATCACTTAAACAGCATATCTCCAAAGTGACCTGAAGCAGCTTTATTTTGGTCTGTCTGTCTGGGGCCATAGTTATGGTTATATAGTTTTATAGGCAATAGATGTTTCATAAATGACAAGCAAAATTAAGATTATACTGTACCTTTAAATTACAATATCATAATCACAGTCTAAATGTACAGTGGGCCCTTGGTATCCGCTGGCTGGGGTTTGGTTCCAGGATCCCTGATGGATACCAAAATCTGTCAAAAAGCTTGAGTCCCATTTAGTACAATGGTGTCCCTTATATAAAATGGCAAAATCAAGATTTGCTTTGAATGTCTTCAAACAGAGGCTGGATGGCCATCTGTTGGGGATGCTTTGATTGAGAGTTCCTGCATGGCAGAATGGGGATGGACTGGATGGCCCTTGGGGTCTCTTCCAACTCTGTGATTCTATGATTCTATGATTCTATCACTTTACCACCCATTGGGTCGCATCAGCCCTAAACTAGCTTTGGATATGCAGATTGAAGACTAAACCACTGGAAAATGAAAGGTTTGAGTTCTACAATCTGGTAGGCAATCATTTAGAACAAGAGTGGGAATCACTCAGCCTGCCAGAAGATGTTGGACTGCAACTCCCAGCTTTCCTCATCATTGGCTATGAGGGCCAGGGGCATCTGATGAAGTAGATTTAAGTCTAGGAAGGCTCATGCTACCAACTTCTTTATCTCAGTTAGTCTCAAAGGTGCTACAAGATCTCACAACATACTGTTTCTACAGACTAACATGGCTATATCTTTGAATTCTGACCTGGGGTTGTTAACAATAGCAATAACATTTACATTTCTATATCACTTATCAATGAGCTAGCACTCCCTAAGTGGTTTACACTCTATAAGCCAATTGCCCCCAAGAAGCTGGGTATTCATTTTACCGACCTACGAAAGGATGGAAGACTGAGTCAACCTTGGAGCCCTCCTCTAGGATCAAACTCACAACGTTGTGGCTTCAGTATCAGCATTTAACCACTCATAGAATCATAGAATTATAGAGTTGGAAGAGACCACAAGGGCCATCCAGTCCAACCCCATTCTGCCATGCAGGAACTCTCAACCACCAGAGAATTGCTGTCCAACAACAACAACTGAAGAGCCACATGATCCCCACCCCTGGTTTGGAACACAACTCACGTGACACAAGAGGTCCAGCCTCTCTTTCTCTCGCTCGTCTTTGGCAAGCTGGGAAAGCGTTCGGAGAAAGCGTTGGGACGGAGGAGTGGTGACGTCCAGGAAATGCATCAAAGCTTGGGAGAGGGTACAGGCTGGAAACTTCTTGTCACTGGTCCAGTAGCCACCTGGAATGGGAGAGGAAACGGCAGGGGAAAAGAAATAATCGTCAGCGTTCCAAAAGTGGACAGTATCTGGGGAGAAATTTTGCAAAGGTCAAAGGAGAGGAACGGATTGGATTGACCATTTTCCTGCCAAGCCAGTCATTTCCAGCCTCCTGTTGACCTCAGCTACTAATGCTGCCCTTTACATATATTTACAACCATATTTTTTTTTTTGGACAAATGTTTATACACTTGGCCCTCCACATTTGCAGCTTTGACTTTTGTGGATTTGATTATTTGCGGTTTGGATTATTATGTTTTCTCTAGGAATCTCTATGGGCCCATACAGACAGGCCAAAATAAAGCTGCTTCGGGTCACTTTGGAGGTATGCTGTTTTAATGACGCATGCATCTTAAGAAGCCAGAAGCTGTGCCAAAGCTGCACTCCAGTCCTTAGGACTGGAGCATGGCTTTGACACAGCTTCCAGACTCCAATGATGCATGCATCATTTAAACAGCATACCTCCAAAGTGGCCCAAAGCAGCTTTATTTTGGCCTGTCTGTTCGGACCCTAAGTCTTCCAGCGCAATTCTGTTGGATCATAGAGGTGTACTGGAGAACACAGACATTTCTAGAGAAAACAGTTCTCTAAGCATTTGTAGATCCTCTAGTATACTTGGTCAACGTCTGGTAGATGTTGACCACAAAGTTGCATTGGGACCAGGATATTCCTAGATATGTGCTCTCTCAGGTAAAAACAAGTGTTTATTATTTGCAGTCCTTCCACATTCATAAGGGTCCTTCACCCCTAACCCCAGCGAATATGGAGGGACAACTATATATTGTTCCCAAGCTGCTTCGGACATGAATGGCTGAAGGCTTGGCTTTCACTTGCAAAACCTCTAGTGTGCTTTCCACCCAAGTTCTAGTTTGTTTTGGTGATGTTGTGGGGTGCCTCTTTGCACCGTAACCATTGTTCCTCTTTGACGTGGCTGGTTTTGTTAGAGAGTCTTCTCTTTTTTTGGACTGATTCTAATTGCTTGCAGAACATGGAGTGAGCACCTTTGAGAAGAACTGAAAGAAAGAAAGTAGACTTCAGTCTACTTCCTCCAAGTGCATCTGAGGAAGTAGACTGAAGTCTAGGAAAGCTCACACTGCCAACTTCTTTCTTTCCATTGAGTCTCAAAAGTGTCCAAGATTCTCCAATTACTTGACCCTATATATGCATCTAAGGAAGTAGACCGAAGTCTAGGAAAGCTCACCCTGCCACTCTCTTTCTTTCAGTGAGTCTCAAGGTGCTCCAAGATCTCTCCACATACTTGACCCTATATTGCATCTAAGGAATAGACTGAAGTCTGGAAAGCTCACACTGCCAAACTGATTTTGTCAGTGAGCTTCCAAAGGTGCTCTACAGGTCTTGCTACGTACAACATAAGCCGATAAAAATCTGATAAAATAAGACGTTCCTTCAGTCCATGACCTTCCAAAGCCCTTGACTTACAGTCACTACATGTCTCCAGTTACTGATCTCATTGGTCATAGGCGGCTCTACAATCCGGGAGATGATGTCGTCAACAAGAGCTTTCGGGTTGGCCGGGAAGCCCCAATATGATCTCCGGAGATACTGGCTTCCTGGTGGCTTCGCAGGAAAGCTTGATGAGGATGGTTAGCGCGGCTGGAACGGGACAAGAACAAACGGCCTTTCGAAGGTAACCGCCCCCGGATTTCCTTGTTGAGACTGTGGGACAGGATATATTGGTGGGACGAACGATGGCCTATTTCGTAGCCTCTTTGAACATTCCCATCCATTATGGGAAAAGGCAAACTAAATAGAACCATTTTTTTAGCTTGACTTAACCCAACCTATCCTAATTTACCACGGATGTCCTTTATTTCGACCCTCCGACTCTTAAATGTCTATGACTTCCCAGCCTGTGCGGCTTCAAATTCCCTAGAGGAAAGGAAATACTTTATTTTAAACACCCAAACCCTGAAGCTCAAGAAAGCTGATCCCAAAATTTTGTTTGGTAATCAAATTGATACTCAAACCTCTTCGACACCTGAGGAAAATACCTGGACTTGGAGGTTGCAGATTCTGCCGAGTGTGAGCTTCATCAGACAACGTTTTTCCATGGATGTCATGGAGTGCTTGAGAAAATAAATTAGTTGAAAATATCCATTATTTATCACTTTTCAGGTTCAGACCAATTGTTCTCCGATTGGTTTTGTGGGTTGGGTTATGTGGCCAGTTTATATATACCTTTGCCAAATCCAGGGGCTGGGAGTCCTAAAACATCCTTGATCCTTTGGGTTCCAGGTCCTTACATGTATAAGCTTTTGGCAACAGGATCCCCAGCTTTCCCCGGATATCAAAACTTCACAGGAAGCCTTTTCAAATAATCAAGAGCGAAAGAGAGATTAAGTTAAAGTTACCAGGGGGATATTGATCAGGGACCTTTGGTTGGAGGGAATATAGTTAGTCTATGGAGCACCCTTTGCTCAGCATTGATCAGGCCACACTCTGTATTGTCGTCATCTGCAGCTTCATTATTGCCTTCCAGCTTCATGACGGGCTTGAAAAGCTTTGGATACCATTCCTGGCATCCCAAATAATATGCTGGATAGGGGATTCCTCTCTGTGTGGTCTTAGAAAAGTACTTTTCCAAGCACTGGATCCAATAGTGGCAGATGGAGTCCTAAGTTCCCAGATTTATTGCTCGCCGGAATAGAAACATGGACTCTAGGCAACTGAGGCTTAAATATACAGAACCAGTGACCTCCAGGAAAGGTTGGGTCTCTTTTTCCGAAATACATAGGACCGAAGTGGTTTGGATTGGGTTTGCTTTGGGTTTTGACTACCTGTATTTGTGCACATATGTACATAATGAATATCTTTGGCTGGGACCCAGGTCTTAACACCAAATCATATATGTTTTATATACTATATTTTATATTACAGTTGCCCCTCCAAAGTCTGCAGACTTGAAATCTGCGGACCTGGAAATCCACGGAGGGGCAGCCGCCATTAACCTTATGGGGACGTTGCCGTGCCTGCACGCCCCATTCACCTTATGGGATTTGATATGCCGCATGATTTGGAACTAGCGGGGGGGTCCGGAATGGATCCTTGTGGGTTCCAAGGGCGACTGTCTATTTATATTATATTATTTCCTTTAATTCCCTTCCCTTCTTCCCTTCATTTGTCCAACCCACAGTCTGTTATTCAAGACTGGACAGCTATGGCCTGCACTCCATTCTTCCCTCCTTTCTATCAGAAGCATATCATTCTGTAGCTGCTTCACCCTCATGACTGTGCAAATGCAAAAACTGATGTGCATCATGGTATATTATTATTATTACCTTGAAGGTAGCCAATGCCCAGCTTGAAATGCTTCCTCTTGTCCATTGAGTTTTATCTCTTGACCAATTGCGGTGACTGGCGATGCCCCAAGCTGCGTGAGTTCTGGTTAATGGACCGAGCAAAGGCACAAAACTCAGGGTACATGCTTGAACCCAAGCCAAAGACGGCATATCTGTTCAAGAGAAAAAAGTCTTTATATCTCTCATTCTTACACGTTATTTGGTCATCTATCAGCTTCCTGGTGAGTGGGACCAATGGACCACCCAAGTGTAGGATATGAGAATAAACTTACTGTACTACTCACTTAGGTCAACCTCATGTATGAGTCGAGGACAGGTTTGGAGCCAAAAGTAAGTTTTATACTGACCCATTGATAGTTGAGGGTAAACCTAGGGGCATGCAACCAGGATGAAGCAAGGAAGGATTACCAAGGCTTTAAAAATCTGGGAAAGGCATACCGTTTGGTTCACCCTAAAAAACCTGATATATTTCCAAAATATACCGTCACCCTACACTAATAATGTGGCATTATTAATGCTCATGCAATGTGCAATTTAAAAAAAAAAGGCAACTTTAAAGAATTTAGAGCCCAAACAGGCAGGCCAAAAAAAGCTGCTTCGGTCACTTTGGAAGAGCTTGCTATTTAAATGACACACGCATCTTAAGAAGCTGGAAACTGCGCCAAGCCACGTTTCAGTCCTAAGGAATGGAGCACAGATTGACGCTGCTTCTGGCCTCTTAGATGCATGTTTCATTAAATAGCATACCTCCAAAGTGACCCAAAGCCGCTTTATTTTGGCCTGTCTGTTCAGGCCCTTAGTTAAAAGTGGTAGATACAAAGAAAAGAAAAACCTTTCAACCACTCACAGTAAAACTCATCTGAGCCATCTTACAAGTTTTAAATCACTAGTAATTGAAAAGATGTGTGTAGACACATGGAGCATGCTGGTTTCTGATGCTCCAGAACGCTCAGAACACCAATGGATCCAGAGGCACACAATGGAGAACGAAACCAATGGATTCAGACCTGCAAGGACAAAAAATTCATTTAATATCTGAGGAGAAGAGAAGGTGGCTCAGTACTCAGGGTGGCCTTAATGAATGAAGGAGGTTCCTTCCCTCCTAACTGTCATCGTCGGCACTTATTTAGGAGAGAGATAGGCTTGGATCAGATACCTCAGGGCGGACCTGAAGAAAAGAGGATCCTCCCTCTAACTGTTCGTCGGCCTCTGAGGGAGAGAGAGAGAAGGCTGGCCCATTAGTACATCAGTGGGCTGGCCTGAAGAAAGAGGCTCCTCCCTCCCTAACTGTCATTTCGGCCTTGAGGGAGAGAGAAGGTGGCCCAGTACAATAGGGCTGGCCTGAAGAAAGAGGCTCCTCCATACCTAAATGTCATCGTTCGGCCTCTGGGGATTGGAGAAGGCTGGCCCGTCAATCAAAGGCCGGACTGAAACAGAGGCTCCTACTCCCTAACTTGTCATTCTTTCGGCCTCTGAGGGAGGAGAAGCTGACCCTGTACCTCGGGCAGCTGAAGAAGCGGTCTCCATCCCTAACGTCATCGTTTTTGGACTTGAGGGAGAGAGAAGGCTACAAGTACCAATCAGTGGGATGGCTGAAGAAAGAGGTCTCCTCCATAATGTCATCTTTCGGCCTCTGAGAGAGAAGGATAGAGAAGGCTTGCCCGTCACATCAAGGGGATGGCCTGAAGAAAGAAAGAGGCTCCTCCCTCCCTAACTGTCATCTTTCGGCCTCTGAGGAGAGAGAAGGCTGGCCCCGTACCATAGAGCCGGCCTGAAGACGAGCCCTCCCTCCCTAACTGTCATTTCGGCAATCTGAGGGAGAGCAAAAGGCTGACCCATACAATCAGGGCGGCCGAAGAAAGGGCTCCTTCCCTCCCTAACTGTCATTCTTAGGCCCTATGAGGGAAGAGAGAGGTGGCCCAGTAACATCAGGGGTGGACTGAAGAAAAGAGGTCCCTCCCTATAAACTTCATCTTCGGCCTCTGAGGGAGGAGAGAAGGCTGGCACAGTTACCAAAGGGGCTAGCCTTGAAAGAAAGAGGCTCCTCCATCCCTAACTGTATATTTCGGCATATGAGGGATGAGAGAAGGTGGCCCAGTACTCGGGCTAGCTGAAGAAGAGGATCCAACCTACCCTAACTGTCATATTCGGAAAACTCTGACCAGAGAGGAGAGAGAAGGCTGCCCCAGTCTAATCAGGGGCTAGACCTGAAAGAAAAAAGACCACACTCCGGTAATATGACTTGGTCAGGCATAGAGGGAGAGAAGAATTGCTGACCTGATTCCCTCCCCCCCACCATTCCCTTCTCCTTTGGTTCGTTGTCTTTTTGTTTGTACGCTGTGGGCAGGGGAACTGTCTGTTTATCCCTCTATTGTAAACCGCTCGGATTCCCAGTGATTGGGCGGTAATAAATAAAAACCTATTTCTATTATTATTTATCAAGGGAACTTCTGGACATAGAAAGCTGTCAACAGCAGAACAACTGCCTGCTTGTGAGGGTGTTAGACTATCCGTCTTTGGCTGACTTTGGATGGCTATAACTCAGAATGCTTGAATTCAACGATTAGCCCTATTCGTCTGTGGGATCAGTATGTAGCGAGATCTTGTAGTACCTCTGAGACTCACTGAAGAAAGCAGTTGGCAGCATGAGCTTCCTTAACTAAAGTCTGCTTCCTCTGATGCACCAGGAATGCTTTAATGTGTATTGTTGCATGGCAAGGGATTGGTCTAGAATATGAATTTTGTGACCTTTCCAAGTCTGTGATTCTATGATTCCTCCCCCTGGAGAAGAGTTGTGTAGAGTACTACGAGCTAGATATGATTTGTCTCAGTTTAAGACAAGTTTCAATGTATTCAACAAGATTGGGCCAAAGTGGCAACATAAGACCTCAGAGCAAGAAGAGAAGATTGGAATCCCCATCCAATAGGTCACGCAAGACCTAGGGAAAACCGTCCACCTGAATTTGTTGCGTAGCTGTTTTGTAGGACAGGAGGGCGTTTGAAATATCTGCAACACAAATGAGGAGTGGCGTTGTTAGAGAGATGACAATATTGTTATAACAGAAAACCCCTCCTCCTTTTTTTCAATTATTACTTTTCGTTGCTGGTGAACCCCGTTTCCAAAAGTGCTTAGTGACCCCCAGGAGGAGACTTTCCTTTTCAAGGTCCGTCGGATGTATTGTAATGTCATACCGATGACCTAGGAAAGATACAGACTTATGAGGGGGGGGGGTAGCCAACAAAGACGCATGGAGAATGTTGGGCTCCCTCATTCATCTATCAGCCTTTTCAGCTAGCATCATCCAGACCGACTCAGGCTTACTCCTTCCGAGGAGGGAGCTAAAATGAGTACCCAGCTGTGGGGGCAAAATTAACTACTGCTAATTAGCTTTTGCTGTTCACCGCTATGATCTTTGAAATAGCGGTATAGGCAATTATTATTATTATTATTATTATTATTATTATTATTATTATTATTATCAGCCTTTCCAAGCTAGCATCATCCAGACATTTTGAACCACAGTTTCCATCATTCTTCACTGTTGGCCATGCTGGATGAGAAGGATGAAACATCTAGCGCAAAACATACAAAGAGCACCAGGTTATGGAAGACTCATCAGTCTAGCAATAATAATAATAATAATAATAATAATAATAATAATAATAATGATTTATTTCTAGCCCGCCCAATCACGAAGAATCCAGGCAGCTTACAACAATAAAATACATCAAATTACACAGGTGGAGAAACATGGGGCCTTCAAGATGTTGTTGAGCTACTACAGGTCTGTGGAAAGTGTAGCCACATACATTCCCATGGATCTGAGGACCCCTCAGTGCCTTGCCATTTTTCCAAAAATGTATTTTAAAAAACATTGTTTGCTACATTTCAAGACTTTTTTGGAAGAGTAAGGCCTGTTACAGACTGCCAAAATAAAGCTGCTTGGGGTCTCTTTGGAGGTATGCTGTTTAAATGATGCGTGCATCCGAAGAATCCGGAAGCTGCACCAAAGCTGCACTCCAGTGCTTAGGAATGGAGTGTGGCTTTGGCGCGACTTCCGGACTCTTAGGACCCTTGCATCATTTAAATAGCATACCTCCAAAGAGACACGAAGCAGCTTTATTTTGGCAGTCTGTAACAGGCCTATGTCTAACAGAAATCCGCCTGTTTAAAAAAAAAAAGGTATCACTTGGATTTGAAACAGCCCTGGATGCAAAACTGTGGGGAAATCATGGCAAAAATTTGACAAAGTTGTCCCCTAAAGACTCATAGTGAGTCTTTCTCATAGTTTCTTCTTGAGAAAGAAAAATTAACATTGGAGATGAGGGAGCAACGCAAGTTGCACAAAGGGTCAGTATAATCCCCCAGCCCCTTCTAGGTTACAATGTGCACCATGTTTCACCTCCGTGTAAACTGGCTTGTAGTGATGGGAGATGTAGTCCAAAAATAGCACCTGCATGGCCTTAGTTTCCCCACTTCTAGTTTTAAATGGAAAGGCTATAGTGGTGCATGAAACATTTCTCAAACTGACCTCCAGCAAATGATGAAGTTACCTGGAAGGGTTTCTGGGTTTCTCCAGTTACAAGATCCATTAAAGTAGACAATGGTCCCATAGAGACAGGCCAAAATCAAGCTGTTTCGGGTCACTTCGGAGGTATGCTACTTAAATGATGCATGTATCCTAAGAGGCCAGAAGCCGTGCTAAAGCTACAATCCAGTCCTAAGGACTGGAGCGCAGCTTTGACATAGCTTCCGGACTCTTAGGACACATGCATCATTTAAACAGCATACCTCCAAAGTGACCCAAAGCAGCTTTATTTTGACATGTCTGTATGGGGCCAATCTTTACAGAAAAGGTGCTTGACCAGGTCTTGGAAAAATCATTTGAGGCTATAGTCTCCATAATTCCTGACCCAAGGAATTGCTCAACCAGGAATTCTGGTTGAAACAAATAACCTCC
>NC_056532.1:11479425-11517565 GCF_019175285.1 Sceloporus undulatus
ACTCCTAGCTTTGATGTTTGCCTCTTGTTATCATCCTGTCATGCAAGATATGAAGAATGACCTAACTTTGAGAAATCCGAGATTCCCTTCCTCTCGTATTAGAAAAAGAAATAAAACAGGGGCCAGCACTCCTGAGGCTTCATAACTTGGCACTGAAGGCGCAGTTGAACAGGTCACCCAGATTATGCGCCAGCGTTTCCGACTTCCCTGTTCGTGGCAAGAGATGGTCGCTTGGGGTCTGAGGGCCATGGCTTTGGCATCAGTGACAAGTAACATCACAGCCCTGGCGAAAGGAAGGCATTTCCACATTTAATGTCACTTAATACTATTCATTTTTTAATAAAGTAGGTATAGTGAGACAGCCAACATGGCTGGTCTGAGCCTTGGATTATGACTCTGGAGACCAGGGTTTGAGTCCGGCTCAGCCATGTATGAATTTGGTCTACACTCTCAGCCTCAGGGATGGTAATGGAAGACTCTTCTGAAACAAAACATGCCAAGAAAGCAGCCCATGATAGGCCTTAGGGTTGCCATAAGTTGGAAATGACTTGAAGGCACTAACAACAACAACCACCACCACTTATCAATTCTGTTGATTCAATGCATCAGGTCTAGTTGGGGGCCATTTTGGCCTGTCTCTATGGGACCATTGTCTACTTTTATGGATCTTGACCAGGTCTTAGAAAAAATCATTTGAGGCTATAGTCTCCATAATTCCTCACCCAAGGAATTGCTCAACCAGGAATTCTGGTTGAAGCAAATAACCTCCTAGCTTTGATGTTTGCTCTCTGTTATCATCCTGTCATGCAAGATGTAGAAGAATGACCTAACTTTGAGAAATCCGAGATTCCCTTCCTCTCGTATTAAGAAGAAAGAAATAAAAACAGGGGCCAGCACATCCTGAGGCTTCATACCTTGACACTGAAGGCGCAGTTGAACAGGTCACCCAGATTATGCGCCAGCGTTTCCGACTTCCCTGTTTCGGTGGCATAGAGGATGGTCGCTTGGATCCTGAGGGCCATGGCTTTGCGCATCAGTGACGAGGTAAACATCACAGCCCTGGCGAAGAGAAGGCATTTCCACATTTAATGTCACTTAATACTATTCATTTTTAATATAAAGTAGGTAATAGTGAGACAGCCAACATGGCTGGTCTGAGCCTTGGATTATGACTCTGGAGACCAGGGTTTGAGTCCTGGCTCAGCCATGTAATTCTGGCCAAGTCATACACTCTCAGCCTCAGAGGATGGTAATGGAAGACTCTCTCTGAAAAAAACATGCCAAGAAAGCCCCATGATAGGCCTTAGGGTTGCCATAAGTTGGAAATGACTTGAAGGCACATAACAACAACAACAACCACCACTTATACAAGTTCTGTTGATTCAATGCATCAGGTCTAGTTGGGGCCGACAGCCTTGGTCTTGGACACTTACTTGGCCCAAGTGCAAAACTTGACCTCCCGTTTCCTGGGCTTGCGCCTCTCATCTTTCCAGACGTGTGTTTTCCATGCATCCACCTGGGAGGAAAAGGAGAGGACTGGTAGGGTTGCCATCCTGGAACTCATTTTTAATCAGCGTTAAGGCAAAGTACATACATGAACCTGTGGCTAAGCTGGCCCAGGTTTTTGGGGTTGATATTTTTGACTAAAATGTCTAGACTTATACATGAGTGCATCCAGCAATTTAACTACAGCTGTAAATTCAAAAGGGGGTCTATGCTTGATGCAGGAAACCCAGAGTTAGCACATCCTTGTAGATGGTTGAGGTCTTGAGGACAACCCTGCCATTTCTAGGCCATTAATTCTGTTTTTGGACTGTTCTCATCATCCAAACATTTCTACTAACTGTTTTGTGGGTTTTTCGGGCTATGTGACCATGTTCTAGAAGAGTTTACTCTTGATGTTCCTTCTCTGAAGATGCCAGCCACAGATGCTGGTGAAACATCAGGAATAACCTCTTCTCAAACATGGCCACATAGCTGAAAACATGGCCACATAGTCCGAAAAAAACACAAAAAACTATGGATGCTGGCCATGAAAGCCGTTGATTTCACATTTCTACTAACGTTGAACCAAAATCTATTTCCCTGTTGCTTAAGCCAATGACATTTAACCTGACCCTCCGTCTTCTTTTCATCCTGGACAGAGGATCTTTCCTTTCACTGTAAGGTATCCTGTTGATTTCTGTTTTCACCCTTGGGCTCATTGCAGTCTGGATTCGATGCGGTGAACCAAGGACTTTTCTTAAGGGAATACAAAGCTCCTTGTGAGTTTTTAACTGGTCATAACATTCATTCCTGATCTTAGGAGTCTTCTCTTTCTTACAACTCTAGAAACAACTATCAGGTTTCAATATATAACAACTAAAGTGAACCCAGTCTGCCATAGTTCGGGTGAGAACCCCCAAGTGGTCTCTCCTGAGAGAGAATATTAAGTCTTGAGCATGTGTTTAGCTCACCTGGTAGTAATAGAAAGGAGAGAGGATATAATTCAACATCTCTTGGTGGAAAACAGGCGTGATGCTGCCCGAAATGGGAGGCACCAGCCAAACCCAGTCGGCTGGACACCCCCCTCGAATCCGGTACTCATTCTGCATGTACTTCATGAAGGATTCAGTGGCAGAATGGTGGTCCATGATGGTGACGTTTTGTTTCTGCAAGAGTCACAGAGGGTTTGGGTCAGAGCTCGGATCAAGGACTACAGATCCAATCCCCTCGCCTCCCTGCCAACATGAGCAACGTTTCCTGTTTTTCCAAGGTCTGTTTTATATGTGAGCAAAATTAATGTGGCTCCTGGGATGTGGATTCAGGATGGAGAGCACTGCTCAGTGTTTTGAGCAGAAGGATACCCAAACACAGCAGTGCTGGGTTTTCACACTATGAAGCAGCTACAGTAACTCACTCCTACGTAGGATTGGTGAGTCTTGAGTCTAGAATTTCTGCCCAACTAGATGGATTTACTCAAAGCAAACTTGGACTCAGCCAAAACAAATGCATTAAGAGCCTGCTGAGTGAAACTCTGTCTGGTTCTAACTCAGGCACAAGGTATCCATACCCTTCAGCATTTCACAGATGAATATAGGGACATGTATAGCTAAGCAACATCAGTGTATAGTCAAGATGTCAAAAGTTATTAACAAGAAAGGACATGTGAGCTAGGAAAAGCTGCAGAGGTTTGCTTTTTCCTGAGCCTACTGGGAAGGGCGAGATTCTGCCCTCTCTTTTCCTCCACTTCTGAGTTAAGACACTGCAAACTGCTTTTGCACTTTGGACTTGGTTTGTAGCAGATGAAGAAAGTGGAGGACTGAGTGGGAAAGTGGGAGAACATTTTAAAAGCAGTTGAAAAAGCAGGTTGGCAAAGGATCAATCTGGACACTTTCCAAATGGTCCCATTTGGTCTCCCAAACCAAACCAACCTGGAGATTGAACTTGGGAATTCTGCATGCGCAGGGATACTCTGCCATTGAATTCGGTCGCTTTCCTTCTATTTTCCCCCTTTTACTCACCTGAAAGCTATGCAGCACAGCAACATTCACTTCGATTACAGCTTTGTCTTTCCACAGCGAGGAGAGTTTGTTTGTTTCCAGGCCCATCCTTCTCCCCACATCCTACAGAGAAAGGAGAGGCAAAGACTTTTCATCAGGTCCTGGATTTAAAATCCTAGCTTCAACCTAACCAAGCAGAGGACTGAAAAAATAATAGACCCCAAGGGACCACAAAGGCCATCTTGTGTAACCCCCTGCCATGCAGGAATACACGCCTAAGACATTCCTGCAAGATGCCTGTCCAACTTCTATTCCAAGACCTCCAAGAATGGAAAGTCCATGAATTTAAAGGGTTATCTATTTCAATGTTAAACAGCTCTTGTAGTAAAGAAATACTTCCCAATGTTTAGGTATAATTTTCTTTCTTGTGCAGTGCGATTTTGTTATCCACTGGGGCTTGGTTCCAGGATGCTCAATCCATAGATGCTCAAGTTCCACTAATTACAATGGCAGAGCAAAATGGTGTCCTTTATAGAAAATGGAAAATCAAGGTTTGCTGTTTGGTATTTATACTTTTTTGGAATATTCTCAAGCTGTGAATGCTTGAATCCATGGATAAAGCATCCATGGATAACATGGTCCGACTGGACTTTGAATACATTGGTTCATGTTCTGATCTCTGGAACAGCAGAAGGAAAGCTTGCTCTACCTTCAGCATGACATCCTTTCATATATTTAAAGATAGTGATGATGCCACCTCTCATGCTTTTCTTTTCCAAGCTAAACATGTCACCCAATTGGGAAGATGTGCGATAATGGCTGCTCTGAAATCGGTATGTTTCCATTTCTTTTTAAGCTGGTGCAATTGCTGGGAGAACAGGGCTCATGTGGTAATGTTAAGACATTAATAATATGTAAAACAAAAATAATATCATTGGTTTTAGTCATGAGATCAAGAACAGCCTTTTGTTGTTGTTGTGTGCCGTCACATCATTTCTGACTTATGGCAACCCTAAGGCGACCCTTATCATGGCGTTTTCTTGGCAAGAGTTGTTCAAAGGAGGGGGTTTATCACACAAAGGTGATTGGGATAAATATCCCAGAAAATTATGTGTAACGATTTCACACGACATCGCACAAAACCTGTCATTAAAGTGGTCACAAAGAAGCATTAACACACATCTTTTTACTTTCAGGATTTCAGCGACAATGCATTTCCAATATTGCTTTATTTGCACAATTGTGTGTGATAATCATTCGCACAATGACTTGCCATTTCCGCTTCATTTGCAAGATGTCAAATCAACCCCATGTGATAAACTCCAACATTTTCCATGGCCTTCCCCTGAGGCTGAGAGCGTGTGACTTGCCCAAGACAGTGGGTTTCATGGATGGACAGAAAATCAAACCCTGGTCTTCAGAATCACAATCCAACACGGCTTTTAATGTCGGGCTATACAATGAATACTGGATTGTGTGATATTTTCTGAGTAACATTTCAAACCGTAGAAAAGTCAAAGGCGGAGCAGGAATGACAAATTTGAGCGGAGAGGAAGCAAAATTTGAGCGGAGCGGAAGCAGAATTTGAGTGGAGCGGAAGCAGAATTTGAGCGGAGCGGAAGCAGAACTTGAGCGGAGCGGAAGCAGAACTTGAGCAGAGCGGAAGCAGAACTTGAGCAGAGCGGAAGCAGAACTTGAGCGGAGCGGAAGCAGAAGCTGAGCGGAGCGGAAGCAGAACTTGCGCGGAACGGAAACAGAATTTGAGCGGAGCAGAAGCAGAATTTGAGCGGAGCGGAAGCAGAAGCTGAGCGGAGCGGAAGCTGCCATTGCCTCCGTGGGATGGGACCTAACCCTGCCAAGGGAGAGGACTTGCCTAACAGTTCATAGCAGAGGTGGATGGTACAGCCACCCATTTGACCACCTCTGCGCAGACACCAGGCAGCCCTCTTTTGGTTGCCGAGTAGCTTGGGAAAAGTCTCTCGGACCGACTTGAGGACGCAGTTCTGTCCAGGTAAAAGGGCCCAGCGCTCTCCTGACACAAGAGAGTGCAGGCGCGTGCGTCGTCCCGACGCCGGGTTGGAGGAGAGTGGGTCAGACAATGTCCTGGCACCTGTGAAAAGCACACTGTAGTTTACTAATACTTCTTTATTGTTTTTGGAAGAGAGGTGATTGGGCTGTATGACGGAGGACCACCTTGTCCTTGTGGAACCCAGCGCACACGCTGCTGGTCACACTTAAGGCACAGAGTATCCGCTCCGCCATTCGCTCGCGCGCGGACTCGGTCGGTGATCGCGCCCACAAGATAAATAGCGGTTTTCCAAGTCACACAGCTTCTCAAGTCCCGCTGTGGCATCGGCTAAAGGCTGGATTGGAGAGCGGCACCAGTACCACTCCAAGCCCAAGCCGGCGTTGGTACCGACACAGGAGGGTAAAAGATTGGCACACCCCTTCAGGAACCCCCTTCACCAAGGTGTCTTTGAGATAGAAAAACCCTCCCCCGAACTGGTATTTGGCGCAGCTGCAGAAAGGTAGCTATTTGAAGGATGCGAGGACAGCCCCCTAAATCCAACAATAACGTCGCCCCAACCTCCCAAAAACCCAGCACCAATGGACGGGGCACTTCGCAGGAGACAAGCCTTCTGGCTCGAGGAAGAGGCAAATTTTTCCATTTCACGCGCACACACGGACCGCTGGGGGAATGTTTCCTAGTAGCCAGGATCACCGTCCTCACCTGCCTCCGCAAGGCAGTAGGGTCGGAGCCTACAGCACATCCAGCGGCCAGTGCTTCTCGATGTCGGGGTGGGAATTCCGTCCGTATGCGATCGGATAAGCAGGGTTCCGCGGGCGGGATCGACGGCGGAGGAAGCATCTCGTTGGAGAGGTGGAGAAGGTGATGCGAACCAAGGTTGCCCGGCCACCACGGGGTGATAAGGGTCGCAGTCGCGAGCGGGCCGTTATCAATTGGACACCAAGTCGATGATGAGAAGGGAAAGGAGGGAAGCGAGAGGGCTCACAAGTTCAGCGGAAGGCGAAAGACGGCTAAGGAGGGGATCGTCGATAACGCCTCTTGAGAAAGAAACGGGCGGAATCAGGGGCTGGGCGGCTGGCGAGAAGGGTTCCGATCCGGGGGGGGGTCCAGCCATCGATCGAGTCGCTGACGTCTCTGGATGGAGCTCCACTCGTGGCACCCACCGATGGAGATCTGCTGTCGGCGGGTCGCCAGCTCGTTGTCCTCCCCGGGAGGAAGGTGGCTCGCCTGAAGGAGGGACGCATCTATGGTATTGCACCAGTCCCAATGAGTGAGCGTGAGGTCGAGCAGGCTTCCGGATTGGCTGCCCACCTTGTTGGTTTGATTTGCGACATCACGGTGGTATTGGTCGTTCTCAGGAGAAACCACTTTCCCTGATGAGCTGCACACTCGCATCGCCCTCAACGCTCTTTCCCACTGCAAGCCTCTCCAGTGGCCGTTAATGTGGCGGCGTTGTCCTGCGAGGACCACCGTCCTTGATGGACAAGGTCGATCAGGTGGGCGCTCCCCAGCCCTCCAGGGATGCATCGGTGTCAGGGTGAGCTTGCGGCTGGGGCTGATGAAGGGCATTCACGGTTACAGCACGTTGGAGCTGTCCCCGCACATCTGAGGGAAGGCGGCCACCGGTCTCGGTACGTGAGCCATTGAGGAGTGTCCTCTAACGGGTGAGAAGGACAGAGAGGAGCCAGCGATGAAGGGGTCGGAGCCGAAGTCTCGCCCGGGTGGTGACCAAATGTTGTCGATTTCCATGTGGACCAGGGCGGACTGGACGTCCCTTGCCTCACCCCTTCTGTGGGAGATGCAAGACCTGACGCGCGGTTGCCCGCGTCGGAACGGTCTGGAGGGAGAGAGTCGGAGCATGACTCGGAGTCGGAGGATGGCGCGATGAACTTACCTGCTGGAAGCGGTGAAGTGGGACTTCTCCGCGTTGCCCACCAGACCGAGGGAGTCCAAAAGGTGTAAGGCGAATGAGAGTGCCTCCTGAGTTCTTTCTGGGACCTGCGGCGAACAGCCAGTCGTCGAGCTATGGAAGACCCATGTACCCCTTTGATGAGGTAGTCACCACCGGTGCCATGCACTTCGTGAAGACTCTCGGTGCTAGTGGCTAGGCAAGGGGGGAGTTGTATGGTAAGCGATGGAGACACAGCGGAGGCTAGAAACTTCGATGAGACTCCGTGATCCCGAATATGGAACTCGGCGTACTTTCAGGTCTACGGTCGCAAACCACAGGCCCTGATGAGAGCAGAGGCCAGAATGGAGGCTAGGGTTACATTCGGAAGCGACGGAGTCAAGAAAACACGTTCAATTGTCTCAAGTCAAGGATGGGCTGATCCCCCCATCAGCCTTGGGTGTTACCGTGAAGTATTCTGGAGAAGAAAGCTCTAGAACTTTATCAGGCGGAAAGGGGTATTGCCCCTTTTTCCAGAAGAGTGTCGCCACTTGTCGAAGAGGGTGTCCGAGGGGGCAGTGGATATAAACGCTCCAGTTGGAGGGGAGTCCTGGAACTCGAGGGTCCTTATCCCATACGGAACGATGTTAATGACCCACAAGCCGATGTTTTTATCGAGGCCCAGGTGTAGCAAAGGGCCTCAGGATGTCCAAGAAGGAATAAGGGCGACGGGGAAACGAAGTCGCTGCGTCCCTTCAGGCTCTCTTCTTCCCCTGGTCGGGTATCCTGCGGATGGGACTTGCGGGCTACGGTTACCGAAGGGGGAAGTTGCGTCACGGCCAGAGGAGGAGGGACGGACTGGGAGGGATAACGGCGCTCTGCGAGCCCGCTGTGAGGGCTGTCGATCCTGTGTGAAGAAGAGCCCTGGACTGACCTTGTTGTGGGCCAAGGACGGTTGCCTCCCTTCTGAAGGGCGAAGATGGGGGCGTTAGAAGACATCCCATTGTTCTTGCAGCGGCCTTCATTCTGAACTTGCGTTTCAGACACTCCCTCGGTGTCGGCGTGGGATGGAAAAGGCCGGTTGCCATCCAGAGGGAATTCCATCGAGGCCGATTTAACATGGCGTGAGGTCATCTCCTCTGAGCCAAAGCGTTCCGGCGCAGGCCAGTGAAGCCGCCATGCTCGCTCCAGCGCAGGTCGCGCCGTTCCTGCGGCGGTGGATGATCCAGTTCCCTATTGGATTGGGCCTCTTCCGTATCTCCACCAAGCGACGTTGGACCTTCGGGACGTCAGGGACGATGGGTGAAGATGCCCTCCCATTCCCAAGGGTCCTGGAGCTGCCCCCCATTACAGGCATGTAATTTATAGCCTTTACGATGAGGGCGGTCGAGGAGTATGCCTTCTTGCCAGGCCGTCGATCTCTTGGCCTCTCGGTCAGCCGGAGACGTCGCCATGCTTGGACCCGAGGTCTGCGTGCACCTTCCACCAATTGCCGAAATTCTGTTTAGGGTGGTCGGCAGCCTATGAGGCAAGGTCGGTGGTGCGATCCTGTAGAGGTTTTTCGACCTTTTTGGAGGACGCAGCAAGCGAGGGCGGGTTCGGGGCATCCCAATGATCTATCTGCCCACGCTGGATTGCAGAGACGCCGCATTCGGGATTGCAAGGTGGAGGGGGACACTGTCCGAGAACTCGGGCTCCACAGGGTCACGGGCCTCTTCCTTCAGGCGGAGACAGGTCGATGTCCAGGGTACGTACACATCTTTATGATGTGCTCACCGAAGGAGCGAAACATCACGGTTGGTCGATGACGGAGCCCCGGGTTGGTTGCATATCTCTGCCGGCGCGGGAAGGATCGGATGGATCGTCTTCCCCCATCAGAAGGATCGTTGATGGGGCAGGGCTCCCGGCGGACTCGGAGTCAGAGTCAGGGGATATGTCTGCCACCCTGCCCCCGATGGAGTGCGGGCCGGAATTTGCAGGTGCCGGCGGCTCCAAGGATGTTTTTTCGCGACGATGCACCGAAGACGAGGCCGCCCAGCCTAGGGATGATGGCTTGTCAGCCTGAGGCACAAAGGACGCAGGTTGAGCCTGGTGAATTTCTAAAGGCCTTCTCTTGGGGACCGACATGTAGTACTCTGAGTCTCCGTGTCGATAACACAGTACGTTGCATCTCCACGCTCCTCGACATCCGAGAGAGGGGCAGCCTCGTCTGCCATACGCAGTGGACCGACATTGGAGAAGGCTCCCCACAGGAGAGGTTGGTTCATGGTGGCGGGCCAGGTTGTCGGCCGCGGAAGCGTTTGTTCGGCATCGCGGTCGCATGTCTCGGGGTCGCTGACTCAGGGCGCGAGGAGGTCTTCTCAGCGGCATCTCGGAGGGGAAAGATTTGCTTACGTAAAGCATTTGTTATGAAGACTTGGCAGGGAGCTCCTTGACCAGGTGGTCCTTCGGCATGGAATTGGACTGTATTTCTTGTGTGGATGGAGATTCCAGTCTAGCCTAGGCGTGACGCATCTTGTTAGAGGATCGCGGAGTCACCGCCGTGGTCTTCGGGCGGGAAGAACGGGTTGTCCGCAAATGGTAGGACAGTTGCCTCTTGGAGTGGGGGGAATGGATGGCTTGGCCCCCTTCGATGGCGCCGCCTTCGTCAGGAGGAGGATGCTTCGGTCTCCGGGCAGCTTGGGGTCGTGTGTCGGTCTGCTTTCGACGCCGCCTTGGAGGACGTTGGTTTTGGTAGCGAAGCGGCGCGACTACGACTCCCTCCTGACCTTCTCCCGAGCGCGAGCCCTCGGGGATGACTTACCTCCCGGATCTCCCGGGCTCAAAAACGCCTCAGTCCCCCGAGGCGTCTCGTGTGGGCGCTTGGAGGGTTCGTCGGTGATCACTGGGTCTCGGGGGACCAACGGGTCCCATTCGGAGGTGGTCGGGAGACCGTGTCCCAGCCGGGACAGAGACCACACTTGAGCGCTCGCCCCGTGAAGAGCTGCGGGCGGAGCATAGCGGGGGAGAGATGATGAGCTGGGGGCGTCTCCCGGACCTTCCCAGGCAATGGCCGAAGTTAGCCGGGATTCCCGATTCTTCCTGGCTTGGGGAAGATAGGGACTTACAGAGATTGCAGGCTCTGGCATCCGGTCTCTTCCAGCAGAACAGGGCAAGAGGAATGAGGGTCTGGACGGGCACCTTGCCCCCGCAGCTGTCACCATTTTGAAGGGCGCAGGCTCCTTCCGTAAATTCGTTCAAATCCCGGGGCCAACCAAAACCACGAGCGAGTTCAAACAAGCCAAAGAGGTCCGATTACCGGGGCGGGAGAGAGAGAATGGTCCAGAACAGTCCGAAGGTCAAAAACGAAGTGATTCAATCAAGCCAGACAGAGCAAGCGAAAGTTCCTCGAAGCATCTAGCGCGGCGGCAACAAGGAACTGGAGGAAAAGAGCGGGAGGCAGGGGCCTGATACCGGTCGTGGGCGGACGTTACCGCCAAAACTTTTCAATATGTTGCCGCGTTCACTCTGCCCAGTGATTCCAGTAGGTTCCGAGCAAGCAGCACTGCGCAGGCGCCGTTGTGAAACCCATTTGTATGATTCGCAGAGACCTACGAAGAGAAGAGTTGAATGTGTTTTGTCTTTTTTCCCCTCTGGTCCGTTATAGTATTGCCTATTGAGGCTGCCGTGATCCTCTGTCACTTTCTAAAACTTATTAGAAGGACAACTTCCACATCTGTAAGTATTTGGCAATACCCCTTCTAATCCCTGATATGATGCCAAGATTAGAGGATGTGAGACATAGCATCGTATCTCTAACTAAACAAAAGCAACTGACCAGATTCTAGCCTTTTTGGGCCAAACTACTGGGTCTTGCTCCTTTGCTTACTTTAACAGCTCAATAAAGGGCCTAAATGCCCCCCAAACCCAGATCACATTCTGATCTGGAAAGCCAGCAGGGCTTTGGCCTGCTCGCTTAGTTAGTAAATGGTAATGATGTGATGGAGCCCGCCATGAATACCTTGTAGGCTATGTTTCAGAGGAAGGAACCGTCAAAACAACATCTAGGTATATTCCTTGCCTAAGAAAACCTATTGAAATCATGTCTATGTTGATCGGCGACTGACAGCAAGCTATGCCCAATGTCTTACCGAAATGCAATGCCCAAAAACAAAGAGGACCCAGATTTGAGTTTTAAAACTATCAGCAGTTCTTGATATAATCTGATATAGCGACATGCATTTAGAAATAATTGTTATATTTATAACTCGAAATGTCTCACCCAGAAAGTCTAGTATTAGGCATGTCTGGGTTGCTTTCCGATCAGCCTCTTATCTCAATAACATTTACTGTTGTCTGTTCATAGGGTTCTATGCCTTTAAAACCAATCACAGTGGAAAAAATAATCAAATAGAGGCTCTATCTCTATTATTACAGTGTGCCAGCGCACGTGCGGACGCATTTTACGTGGCTTCCAGCTTATGCGGAAGCTGTGCGGTGATAATAATAATGGCATATGCGGCCTATGGCGCACACGCACACTGCACACGCCCCATTATTTCCTATGGGGCTTGCGATACCCAGATTTTCCCTTATGCGGAAGGATCAAGACAAACCGATACCCCCCCGTAAGGAGGAGGGGCCCACTGTATTATTTAATTATTATTGCGGTTTGGTACCATGCGACTGATGATAAATAGAGTGCTTACTGGTGCTTTTTCTTATCGGCGGGAAACGGGAATCTTACTCAGGGGCAGGAGGATGAAGGGGGGACAATGGCGTTTTAAAAGTAAAATTGATTAGACTATTTGATCGATTGCTTAATCAGTGATCAATCAATCAATTGATCCTTCACCCAGAGTCAATTTTGAAGCAGCTAAACTACGTGGGGATGGGCAACCATGCCAAAAACCCAAAGCTATTACCAGGGTAAGAAAAAGATCTGCTTTATATTGAGAACGATGGACCTTTGGAAACCGCTTTACAACACGGCTGCGAGGGTGAATTGGAATCGGTTTAAAACTGCAAGTGGGAATGAGCCCCAGGTTTTAGTCAGAAATGTACAGGTTAAGAGTTGAAACCTTTCCCCAAAGTATCTCCTGCCACTTTGGGGCTGCAGACAGACGAAGAAATAACACGAAGAAAAGAAATAACCCACTCTGTCCCCTTTTATCTCATATTTAGCATGTCATTTTTTTTCACTAGACGTTAAAGATCTTACATTTATCCTGCTGAGATTCGTTTTGTTAGTCCTGGACCCAACTCTCAAAGTCATTTCCGATTCTGATCCTGTTCTCTGCCGGCTTACTGAACAGGCTGCTGCACAGTCCAAGAAGAATTTTATGGTTTGACTTCCCCCGTCCTCCTTACCTCTTTGCTGAGTTGCTAAAAAACCTTCCAGCTGACAGCAAATCTTGGTAGAAAAGGGGGGGGGGGAACCAGGTTGAGCAAGAAAAGCCTTTGAAAAATAGGCATTTCATTGATAGCTAGCTTTTGTAACAGTTTGTGTTTATAAAGCCTCCGCGGATTTCGCATGCATGGATTTCAAACTGGCTCGACTGGACGGTGGAAACATTCCAACAAGAACAAACAAAATAGGCCAAACAGCAAGCCCTTGATTGGCCTGTTGTATATAAAAATAGTATGCCGTTGCATTCAAAGGGGCTTGCGCATGGATTTTGGGTTGGGTATCCATCGAGTGTCCTACAACCAACCCCAGCGGATACAAGGGCCGCCGGAATGTTACATCTTTGTTCTAAGGTTACCCCACATTTCTCCTTCTTGCAACAAACGACACAACATGGCATCTCTGCTTTGAAAACTGATCCACCAAACCCAATGCCTCTCTCTCTTCTTTCCCTCAAATTAATTCCAGCTTATGAATCTCAAAGGTGTTGAAATGAAAAGAAGACTCTGTCCTCTTGGCATCACAGGCACTACTTGACACAGTTTTCGCCCACATTTCTTTTCTTTCATTTCCCTGAACTGTCGGAATTGTCTCATCTGCACAGGGAGCCCAAACTGGCTTTTTGGCTGACGGAGACACAGACTGGGATTGGTGACTCTCCTAGGTTTCTTGCATTCAGTTTCTGGACCTTTGCTGGTGCTTGTGTAGGAAAAAGCTTGGGAATATTAGGTTTCATATACCGTTCCAGCAAGCGTTGCCCCGTGGCCATGCTGGCTTGGAAAAAACCCTTGGAGTTCAAGAATTATAGAGACTATAGGCAGGAGGCATAATGGAAGGAGAGAGAAAAGTACATATAGGAAGAGAAACGAATCACTCTATAAGAGAAAAAAAACCCAAGCGTATGATTTAGACACAGATATAGAACAAAACCAAATTGCCGAGGTAAAAGTCCCGCTATGTATTTGTTATAAAGCTGGGGAAACCCAAAACAAGGGGTGGTTTAAGAGAGAGAATGAGTAAGGATGGCAATGACTAAATCCAAACATTATAATAGGTTTTAAATTGTAAAAAATCCATAGGGGAAAGAAAGAAAGAAAGAAAGACGAAGAAGAAAGAAATGCGAGAAAGAAATAAGAAGGAAAGAGGACACGGAACGAAAGAGGGACCAAAGAATAAGAAATGAAAACCCAACAACAAATGATGAAGAAATAAATTGAAACATAACGGAAGGGAATGACATTTGGCTCCACATTTGTGGCTTTGATTTTTGCAGATTTGATCAATTTATGTTCTTAGGAAACTCTAGGTCCACCAGCGTGGACTCTGATGGTCAAGCTTCTGCCAAAAAACGTCCCATTGGGGGAAGGACCCCTCCTAAAAATTCCTGTCTGACTCCGGAGCTGGAAAAATTTCTGTCCTAGAGCAGTCGGTTCTCAGTGGTTCTTCCGATGAAGTTCCTTCCCGATATTATTCGGACTTCAGAGCTCCCATAACTCCTGATGTTGGCCACATGGATGGAGCTTCTGGGAAGCTTGAAGTTCCAAAACCAATTGGACATTGGCCTAAAGAGTTGGTGCCCATCATTGCACCTGCGCTGAGAGATGGATCAAGAGTGGCTCGGAAAATTTGGTGGAGGCGAAGGGCAAGGCCGACGGGCATCCCAACTGCACCAAGGCAGGGAGGGATGGGCGACCAAAAACAGCACACAGTATGAGATGTGAATGAAAAAAGACTATTGCTTATATAAGATGGCTTAATCATGAAGGAGTGTTTATGTAAGAGGTGGAAAATCCCCTGCTTGAATGATTCAATGGTGGCCTATTTCCCGTCATCTCAGGTGGTGGGGGCAATTAGTTTGGTTAGGTAAGCTCTGGACCTGGACGTAGATCTCATGGGGGTTCCTCCTTTGTTAGAGAAAAAACAGAAACATTAGATCATAGATCCTAGCGTTGGAAAGATACCATCAGGGCCAACCCATTCTGCCATGCAGGAAGAGTCTCACTCAAAGCATACCCAAAACAATTATGGCATCCAGCCTCTTTCAGCCTCTATCAGCCTTGTTTTAACGGACCTCCAAGGAATGGAGACTCAACTACACTCTGAGGACAGGAGGTTCTGTTCCATGCGAACCAGGCCTTACTATCGTTAGTTCCTCCTAATGTTGAGGTGGAGGATGGTGGAAATCTCTTTTCCTACAGCTTGCATCCAGTTGCTCTCTTTTAAGTCTTGTGCAAACTTGAAGAAACTGTTTCGGGAAAGCCTACCAACTCTCGTCTTTGAATCACAGTTTTGTTATTTTTGAATGTTGAAAGGCGTTATGGCTGGCATCCACTTCCATTTGATTTTTGGGGTTTTTGGGATCTGTGGCCATGTTTTATAAGTCGTTTATCCCTGAGTTTTACCAGCATTGTGGCTGCCATATTTCCAGAGAAATGCTGGCAGGAAGAGAGGGGGGGTGTGTGTGTGTGTGTGTATCATGCACCACCCACACACACACAACACACACATATATCTCGTTGTTTTGTTCCTTTGTGGTGTGACTTCCATGCCAGCAAGCAATCTCCGAAAAATGCCAGCCCACAGATGCTGGGCAAAACGCAGGAATAAAACTCTTCTAGAACACGTCACTATAGCCCCCAACACCCACCAAAATTTAATTATTGCTTATTTAATTTGATCCTATTGTGTAATTTATTTTAGTATAATCTTATATCTTAATTTTTCTTACTTGTTGTGGCCGTTACGTAGGAAGGCTTTTCTCTGTTTTTTGTATTGTTTTGCTTTGCAAATGCTGGTTAAAGCCTACAGTGCTCTGTAAACATATGTAACAGAAAGGGATTTACTACCTCGGACCAGGTCGACCTAAAGGGGGAAGGGAAGGAGAAGGCATGGTTCAATGGAGCCGACGTCGCGTCGTAGTTGGGAACCTTGGTTGAGAGGAACCATTGTCCCTTAGCGGTTTTGGTTTGCAAAGGAAAGGGACTACAGGCAGACTTAATTTGTTAAGGTACCTCCACCTCCACGTTTTCTGGAAAATCCATTGCCCTATGGCGCACGCAGGGCTCTTAAGAGCTGGGGAACTGGTGGTGGTTATTTTTTTCTTGATATGGGCGATTGGAAAGGAAAAGACAAATGATGGTAACATCTGATCCCTATATACATACCTGCAGGGATGCATATAGACGATGAAGCAAGCTTGAATTTGTTGTTCCAGAATACAAAACCATGGATTTCAGATTCCAGGCAAAGTGCTTCCACTATAAACATTAGAGGACTAAATCCTTGATCGTAAGAGTGTTGCCTTGGAGGTGAGGGACCTTCCTTCCTTTTTTAAGTCCTTTGAACTGTTAGATGCATATCTCTTGGAACTGCTTGGGCTGCGTATTCCCTTGGAGTTGGAAGTCCCTTCCAACTCTTTGGAATTTTGTTGGGCATAGTGAGGTCTGATTCGGCTTCAAAGGTTCGGAAGTGAGAAGCCGGAAAGCAGGACAAGCGCTGCCGTTTTGCACATGGATTCTAGCACATGTTGTGTTTTAGTGATGCATTGCACATTGATGTTTCTTGTATATTGGCTGCCAGTTCATGAAGAGGAAGGCATTGCATGGACTTACAGATAAACCTCTGTGCGCATGAAGTTATTCTGCGTCTCCTCAGTGTGGGGTGATCTTCTCATCCATATTTTCTCTTGCCTGGATTTGCGGTGCTCCTCCACGCTGGAGTTCAGACAATGCTTTGCTTTGTGTTTTTCCAAAGGAACTGGGCGCATTTTGGAAGAGGCGACCAACTGGGGGTTATGTTGGAGCTCATTTTGGGCAAACTGGGGCATCCACACTTCAGCCCCCCCCCTTCCACCCCGCTTTTCGCTTTTGGTATTTCTTCAAAAGCTTCTGGCAAAAACCTGTTCCCAAGAGGCAACAATGGGACCTAAAATAAAGGTTGGCATGTATGCACAAAACATGTCATGCCTCCCTCAGATTGCCTTTTAGGGCCTCTTCCAAAGCGATGGTACCAAAGTGTGGCCCCAGATTGTGTTGCGGATGCAGATTCTCTATAAACTATTGTGCTAGGGTTACTCAGTCAAATCAGGACAGTTGAGAAGTGCCTAGTTTTCAGCCGAAAAAAATGGGCGGATGATGTATTCCAAAAAGTCAGGGAAAAAAGAAAAGCCAATAAAAGCAATACAATGTCTTCACTTAACATCGATCTGGGTCTCCCCTGTGATGATGAAATTGTGAAACAGACGCCAGCTTCCCAGCTGTTTTCCCCAATCTCCGGTGTATTCGCAGCTTTTGCTTGGCCTTCATTTGCCATCCTCATCCTTATAACTGTGTAATTTCACTGTGCTTCTCACCCGACTGCGAAAGTTTGCGTTTGCTGTCCAGAAACATCAGGGAGAGACAAAACAAAGGCCGGCTATTTCAGTCCTTTGCAGCTTCTGACTTGAATCACCCTATATAAAGGGGCCAACCTTGAGGGATAACAGCGGCCAAAAATGCCCGGGCTCCTTCGCTGAAGCATTTCATGCGCTGACCTTTTCTAAATGGTTCAGCGATGTTGTTGTATTAGGACCAAAGTTTCACAAAACTGAAATTGTGGTATGTTATTGTTGTAATTGTGTAACCCCCCTCCGCTATTGTGCTAAGGAATGCGTACTTTTGCTGTTGTTGTTGTTACACCTTATTCTTTATTAATTCCTTCCTAGTTGATCCCCCACTATCCTAGGTAGTAACTTCATTTATCTTGCAAAAGGACGGCAAGGAAGGAGCATTCAAGCCCAAAACTGCACTTTCAAGAGGCTTTTGGCTTTAAAGGAAACTACATAACTTGAATTAAAGTGGATTTTGGAGCACTTTGAGACTCACTGAAAGAAAAGAAGTTGGGTATGATGAGCTTTATGGCATTGGAGTCTTGCTTCCTAGGTTGCGGTTTGCAGGTATGTTCAATTTTACGAAAACCTTCATGCTCCAAGTTCTTTTTTTCAGCGAGTTTCAAAGGTGCTCAGATCCCTGCATCCTGTTTCCGGACCCACATGGCGATTCTCTGAATGCTCTGAAGATGCCAGCCACATATGCGGCAAACCATCAGGAAATCATTCTTCTCGAACATGGCCACAATAGCCTGAAACACCTACAAGAACTAACATGCGCTTGTCTTTGAGTTCTTTTTCTATACGTGGACATCATTGTTATTTTTACACCAATGAATTCATTACGATTTTAAACTAAAGGAAAAGGGAGTCGAAACACATAGTAAGGCCCTCTTGGTTTCATAGGTCTACTTTGGTTTGACTAAGAGGACCACGGCCTCATTTCCACTACCTTTGAAAACGGATTCGTGATTTTAAACTACCCTAGTTCCCATTTAATTGAAAATGCGATGCCATTCAGCATGGGGGGGATTATTACTACTCTGCTCTCTAGACCCATTACATTTCACCTGCGTCTTTTTGACACTGATTTCCCCCGCTTCTTTTTCGATTAACAATCCGCCACAAATGTGAACCACAACGATTGGGCATTGATTCAATTCCCCTTCGTTGGCTGGGACCGAATGAAAATTTTAAATTGATCATTCGTGAAGGGGAAGGAATGGTGAAGGGGAACCATACGTGGGTCTATTTCACGATTCCATGCCACAAAATGTGGACCAGGCAAATGTAGTGGGAACCATGATCCGATTTTGAATTCGATCATCGATTTGGATTGGAGATTTATCTGTAAGTGGGACATGAGGCCCAAGGCTCTCTATGGGTGGCCATTGGGTTGCTGCCCTTCTATAAGCAGGCGCAGCCAGCAGCAGACACGCAGCACATTATATTATTATTATTATATTATTATTATTTATTATTGTACTATTGGGCTATTGTGCCCCATACCACCTTATGAAAAACCGTCTCCCTAAATAAACCAGTTTTATTGCTAAGAAAGAAAGAAAGAAAAAGCACCAAGATTTCCAGCCAACGCCTTTGCAGAATGAACTCACTGACCTAAAAATGCCAGGATGCCATGCGCTCCCTTTGCCATTTTGTTTGTCTCGAGTGTTTAATCTATGGGAATATGGACACACTTAGATGGCTGTTTTTATGCAAGCAGGATGCGGAAGAGAAGAGACAGACATTTGTCTCCTTTATATCCTCGATAAATAGCGGCTCTTGAGAATTGTTTACTACATGCCCCAAAAACTAAATCTTACGTATTCAAAGCTCTGGTTGGGTGCATTAGTATTTTTTACAATGCCCAGCACGCATTTACAACATTGTATTTATTCAATCCCAGGGGTTGCAGGTGACTCAAGCTTTCCTTTTTGTAGGTTAGTAAATGAGGGCCCAGCTTGCTGGGGGCAACTGGCTTACAGCAGATGGTAAACTGCTTAGAGAGTGTTCACTTGTATGAAAGTTAGTTGTTGATTGCTTTCTATCATTGTGCACAACTGTCTCCCAAGGGCCACAACTTTGATACTCTGGACCATTACTGGAAAATGCCTTCCATTTCCCAGTTGATGTCTTCTTGCTTTGGTTCTGCATCTAAAATGCAATATCGGTGCAGGTTGTCAAGATTTGTGCCAGTCCCCCAAATCGTTGCAAAATTTTTTGTAAGTCTGCAAAAAGATTAATGCTCTGTGTCCCCAAACTTTGGTTCTCCGATGTTTTGATTTCAGCTCCAGCGTCCATGTCCTCTTGGTCAATAGTCAGGAATTCTGAGCTGAAGTCCACTGTTCTGGAGGACTATGTTGGGAATCACAGCTTCTGCCCTGGCAATGTTTATCTGCTGTGGTACTTGTGTTGTCACAACAGCTGGACAGAAAGGAAAGGAAGAAAGAGAAGGGGAAAGGAAACAAGGAAAGGAGAAAAGAAAGGATAAGAGGAGGAAAGTACGAAAGGAAAGGGAAAGGGAAGGAAGAGAACGGAAGAAACAAATAAAGAGGAACGGAAGGATGGAGAAGGGAGGAACGGTAACAAAGGAAAAAAGGATGGGAAGGGAAGAGAAGAGAAGGAGGAAAGGAAGGAAAGGAGCAACTGCTCATGCCAGGCGCAATACTTTCTTCCCCTGAAATGAATGGTTTATTTTACAAGCACTGTGGACAATATTCCCAACATTGGTCTTCCAGATGTTTTTCACTCAGCTCCTAATTCCTGGTTCGTTGGCCAAACTGCAGGGATTCTGGTGTGAGCCAAAAAGCTGGAGCTGACGTTTGGGAGCCGCTTGCTGCCGACAATGGGGAGAATGGAAGTAAAATTATGAACATACTGTCTGAATTGACCTTTGACGCTTGGTCTGATTCTACTTTAGTAACCGGTCCCTCTCCGCTTGGTGGTTATTGTGTGGTTTTTGTGTGTTTGTCTCATCTGCCAATGTTCCTATTGCAGAATATTCATCAGACGCTTGGACCGTCACCGTTTAGCAGGCTTCTGTGCAAATCCTTCAGCTTCCACTCATGGGACCAAAGGTCGCGCATAGAATGCTCCTTTTGGGTCTTCAGAAAGGGAGGAGTATGGAGGAACGAAGCCAAAATAAATGCGGGATTCGCACATTTCTTCAAGTACTATCCCCACACAGGTTGAACTTTATGGGTATGCGCACCGTTCCTGTGATCAAGGTCCGTCCGGGTGTTGATAACTCACTTCCATTGCAACGCTTTTATTATTTCTTTTACATGTTGCCATTTTTTTCGTTATATTGTAAATCTGTTAGTTGTACTGCATTGTAAAACAAAGAAGACTCTAAGATTCAGGAGTGAAAGTTATGACAGTTATTAAACTCACAAGGACATTTATCCCCATAGAAAAGTCCTTGATGTGGAAATTTTGCTTTGGCTGTGATGAGCGCATCTTCAAAGCGTTCGTTTTACGTAAAGGATTTTATTGTGCTGGTGTTGTCAAAACATTTGTTGTTAAATGTGAGTCGAAGCTTTCTGGCTGGCATCCTAATTTTTTGTGGGTTTTCAAGCGATTTGGCCATGTTCCATTAGCCAGCTCTCTTTTGCCAACGTTTTCCGAGATGCCAAGCACAGTGCTGGAGAACACATCGGAACAAACTCTTCTAGAACATGGCCGCTTAGCCAAAACCCACAAAAGCAATGTTGTAAATTCTTACTTTATATGCTTGCAAACATTGTTTATTCAATTCTGTTTTGTATTTCATTCCAGTTTTAAAGTTATTCTCCATTTGGCTTTGTTTTTAGTATATGGCATTGTGGGCTTATGGCTTTTAGCGATATTTCTAGTCAGTCAAGTCCTTTTTGCAGATCATATAAACCAGTGTTCCCAACTGTGGGTCAGGACCCCTTTGGGGGTCGACAGCCCTTTCAAGGGTCTCCAAAGACCATCGGAAACCATTTGATATAGCATTGAAAATAAGGGTGTCACCAAACATGAGGAACTATATTAGGGTTCGGCATAGGAGGTTTGAATTAGCACTGATTAAATGTCGGGATGAATTCCAAATCCCATGGCTTATAAAATGCGCTTAGCATTTCCTCCCTGAGCCTTTGAGGGGATTTTTTTTTTTTTTTTTTTTAAAGTTTCCACTTTGGGATTGTTTTTCAAAAGTACTAAGTAGTTAAAGTTGCCCCAATGTGCCAATTGTGCTCCTTTGGCTCCGTTTCTTTGGACTCAAACCACCGCATTTCCCTTTATGGGCGGAGAATGTAGTTTTGGTCATTCGGGCCGCCAAATATAGCGCCCGAGTAATGTATTTCTAGTTTTTATGTTCGTGAGGACAAGAGGAAAATGTGAGGAGGAGGTGGAGAGGCGGCAGGCTGTGATGTTCGCATTGGGTGGTGCACTGCACACCCCATTAGACATTGTGCACTTTTGTCTGCATTTTCAATGACGGGATTTCCCATTCTTTCTTCTCCTTTCTTTTTGGGGTTGGGGCCCATTAGTCCTCTTCCTCCTCCCTCCCTATTTGCTGTGGAAAATGGTATAAAGCTTTCAGCTTTCTAAACTCTCAGCTTTTCAGAAGCTTTGAAGGGAAGAGAGAGCGTCCTTTCCTGCAAGACCGAGTTTAAAACCTCAATGGTAAGAGGGTTGGTCTTTGTTGCCAGTTGGGGCACAGGATCGTTTGCGCCCAGTTTGGCAGCATTAAGGGTGAGCCTCTCTAGTCTGTCTCTGTGAAGATTGGCTTTTGTCTCAGATCAAGAGAGCAACGGATTTCTTATCGGCGAGAGAGAATAAGGCGTATCATTCAACTTGGGTAGGCAGCTTGTTGAAATACGTGGATTGCTGAATGTTGGTGGGACAGAGAATTGCTAAAAATCTTGCAACTCTGTCTAGCTCAATACGGGCTCATACTGGATGCATTCTATGGGCTTTTCAACAAAAGCCGCCATCCAAGCACATTTAAATTCTTTTTCCTTCGTAGGAGTCTGATCCGAAAACTTTACACCGAAAGAGCCGACCGTCAAGAAACCCGAGGTATGCTATGCAGAAGTATAGTGCAACTCAGCTCAAGCGGACTCCCAGTCGTTGTGTTCGAGGGTTGGGACCTTTCTGTCCGACTGGATCGTATCCAAACTGTTGGTCACGAAGCCAGAATCCTTATAGCATTTTGATCCCATGGTTATTGGAATCTATAGTAGCTGAAGGGGACAGGTATTTAAATGTAGATATCTCAACTATAAGTCGAGCTCATGTATAAGTCGGAGCAAGTTTTGTGCCAAATATTTATGGATAAGTTGGTGTAATTTAGAGGCCCATTAGCAAAGGACCGACGATGAAAGCAAGCAAAACAATGTCAAAGAACTTGTATGAAATTCCCGCACTAACTCTTTGTGTTCACTTTTAAGCTGTTGGTTAGATGAGAGAATGACGGGTCGTGCTTCCAGAAGATTATCTCTTCTTTTTCACAAGGAGATGATTTCCTTCTTTTTAAATAGAGTTAAGATTACACTTATTACATTGACCATGGATAGTCGACTCATTTTTGGGTCCATTATGACCATAATTCTAGATTTATACATGAGTGTATTAGTATATTAAAATGTCATATAACTTTGTTGGAATGAGTTTTATCCTGTGATATCTTAGAAAATTAGTGTATTTGTAATTATTGAACGATTAACCTGAGTCTGTGCAAATCCCGCCATTTAAAGGCACAAAGGAGCATTGTGCACATCTTTTTACTTTTGGTGATTTCAGAATGTGCATTTCGATTATCACTTCTTTGCACAATTGCTTGTGATAATCATTGTGCGATTTACTCGCATTTCCGCTTCATTGCGGGATTGCTTTTTTTTTTTTTAATGCGCTTTAATTCTCTTTATGCCAAAATGAGCCCCGTGTGATAAACTCCAATGAGAGTGTCGGAATAATTGCTTTAGCTTGAGTTTTTTGCTTTGGTTGTTTTGCTTTTTTAAACGAAAATATTGGTTTACATTGCCCAATGAGCCTGCGATCTAAATGCATTCCCCTAGAGTAACTCCTTGATTTTAATGGTGATTTGCTTTGTCGGAGGCATTAGAGACTTATGCGTTTTAAGTTGTTTGAAAGTCCCGCTGTTTATCTTAGGTCAGCATTTGCACGTCACATCTCAGCATTGTCGAAGCGATTCTTTTCGTTCCGGTATTTAGGATGTTCATTGTGACTGATGGGATGAAAGAATCTCTTTTTGATGTGTTGAAACATGTAAAGAATGTTTTAGAATGCTTGGGATGTTTAACCCTACATCTCTTGACTGGATGCAGGTCCTTTTCAATGGACTTGAAATTTAGGATTGCATCTAAACTTTCCCATGAACCAATTTATTTTGTTTGGCCATTTGTGAAAACCTTATGCGATTATTGCGTTTTGCATGGGATAATCGCTGTTTAACCCCAGTGTTGCTTCCTGTGTGTTAAGGTCTAGTGTGTATCGGATACACAAAAGTCTTGTCACACTTGAGATAAAGACGTTTGTGGCATAGCTTCATAGATAATTTCTACTCCATCAGATGCCAGAGGAAGTGTCTGATAGCGTTTTGAGCAAGTTGAGCATCAGGTGTATTTGATGAGGCTAAGGATGATCAGACTGAAAAGTCTGGATTTGTTGTATAATTGTACAATGTATATTCGGTTTTTTTTTAATAAACTGACTGGATTGTTGGTATTATTTAAAAAGTCTTCTGGTTGCACAGGATCTGCAATAAAGTGATCTCTTTTTTTCTTGTGTTGGACGTTTCATTGCGAATGACAGAAGGTGAAAGAACTCTTCTTTGGTAAACAAGCATTATGGATCTCCGATTTTAAACTGGAAAAAGGACATGGAACCAATCTTGGGCTTTCTGCTCCCTTTCTCCAAGCATACTTTCTGCAATGGTTCAACCAGAGACTCAATAACTGTCGGAGGGAGGAGAAGAAAAGGGAGCAAAGTTTGCCCTTCCTGGCGGCCCAGCAAAGCAACTGCTGAGTGTTTCATAGCTTGTTGCTTCTTCCTCTCAAAACTTATGGTCTGATGATGCTTGGCCACATTGTGTTTTGGCTTTCATTTGTTAAATGTTGGGGATTTCTATAGTTCATTAAATATAAAATAATATCTAATAATCTAATAATATAATAATAGACTTATTGGGATGGATTGCGCAACCTGTAGGAGGGTTGGCAGGGATTTGTGCCATTGCTCCACTTTGGCGAATTATCTATGCATCCGAATCTCATCTTAAATTGGAAAAATTTCTAGGGCGCTTAATTGCTTTCATTTCTTGATGTTTTTTATTAAACTGGCATTTCAGGCCTCATAGTCAGTGCCAAGTATTAATTATTCTATGAGTATTATAAATAAACGTTTTAAGAGCCATGTTCCCAAGTGCATTTACCCAAAGCCTTTCTCTTGGATTTTTCAAAACTCCTTCTTGCGGTTTGTTGGTCCCTTCGAGGCGGAGTTGATTTCAGCATTTGGGTCATAAGATCCAACCACTTTTCTTTCATGAAGAGAGAATTCATTTCTTTAATTCCAAATTTGAAACCAATAAGCAGAAAAAGGAGTTGGAAAGTTTCTTCTTTACACTCAATAGCTTTTCAAGTTCTATACCAAACTCCGATCTGCCCGAACTGAATTTGGAGTTAATCCGGGAAGATTCTTGGGTTCGTAACATATAGGCTAGATCTGCTCTGCAGAATTAACGCAGTTTGATACGCTTTATGCTTGGCTCTTCCTATGGAACCGGGATTTGTTGTTTGTTTTGGACCAGGCCTCCGACGAGAAGGCTTAAAATTTCCAAGGGACAGATCCTGGATTTATAGCTGGGCCACAGCCGTTAAATTTTTTTTTTTTGCTTTGTACCAAACTGAATAATTTTCTGCATGCTCAGATGAGACATACCAAAGGACAAACAAATGGCAGGAGATGAGTATTAAGAACAGTAAGAAGGAAGGCCATTGTTGACTTGTCAAATTTGCTCTATACTGTTTATGATACTGCCATCGATGCACACTTTTATGCTTTTTTTAAGTGACTCCAATTTATGGTGATCTTTTGGTTTCGTTGCATGATATACTAATAATGTGTCTGCTTCTTTTTCATCCACCAAATGCACTGATGAAGTAGACTTAAGTTAGGAGCTCATGCGCAATTGTTTTTTTTCTTGTGAGTCTATATCTGCGCAAAAGATCTTTCTTCTACATAGCATTAAAGGAGTTTTGCTTCTATTGCTTTATCTCTTTTCTTTTTTTGTCAGTTGATTTGAGAGTTGTGATTCTTGCCCAGGACTTTCATGTGTTTTGGGATTCATTGGGTTCTTTCCAAGGATGCATCTCACTGTAGAACTTTGCAATTGATATCATTTTTTAAGTGCTCTTGCAGCTCCTGCATGGATCCTGAGATTTGTAACAACTTATACTAGCTGAGAAACAATAATAAAACCAATTACCCATGTAGCATTTTCAAAATTGCCGTGTTAGTCTGTAGCATCATTGTATTGTAGGGGGTTTTAGCACCTTGGACTGATGAAAGAAAAAAAAGAAGTTGGCGCATTGATCTTTCATAGTAAAGTCTTACTTCCTCAGTTTTTTATTATTATTATTATTATTATTATTTATTATTTTATTATATTCTTATTTTTCAAAGACATAGCCTTTAGTTCTGTAAATCGGTGGTAGAGAGCTTGGTAGCACTGAAGAAAGAAGTTGCAGCTATCAGCTTTCTAGCTTCAGTCTACTTCCTCAGTGTTCCCGATAAATTGCATCTGTGGAAATAGACTTAAGTCTGAAAGTCATGCTGCCATGTCTTTCTTTCAGTGAATTCAAGTTGCTGCAAGATCTCTTGCAATGTAATCTGCATGCATTCATGCATGGTACTTTCCAGACAGTCTTTCCCCTAGATTCCTCCTCAAGACCTGGAAACTCTTTTAACAGCCCATCTAGAGAGCTGCAGGCATTTCGCTTTACCCAGAATCTAAGTGACCTGCTGTAGCCTTGTGGAGCAATGCAGATCCGAGAGGTATTGAACCACTCATGTTTGACACTTGAGATCTCTCTCTCTCTTTAGTCTTAAAATATTTGTCTCCTTCTTCTTTTGCTAATGTCATTTTATCTCTCTTCCCCTCTCCCATAAAAGGTGTACCTTTTTGGGCATGGATCTAAAGCTTCCAGACCGCAGAAATGATTGTGCTGGCTCTGTTTTTTTAAGCCTTCAAAACCAGTAGGACAAGTCCCAAGAAGAGAAGATATTAAACAAACTGGAAAAGCAGCCGCATGGCTCAGTTGTTGAGATGGCTTTTGCTTTTGTTCTTTCTCAGAACTTGGGGGGGACTGAAAAGGATTTTGTCAATAAATTCAGGAAGACAGCTCCTCGCTCAACAAAAATTTAGTCCTCTGAGGTTCAATCCCATACAATCTTGCTTTATTGTTTTTGTTTTTTTTGTTCTCCTTTTTGTTCTTGTGTTCCTAAGGCGAACCTATTCCAGATATTCTTGATTGTTGTTCCGAGGAGGTTTGCCATTGCTTTCCCCTGAGCTGAGAGGTGTGATTGTCAATGTCACTCTTGTCCAAGCAGGGAATCGAACTCTGGTCTCTGGTCTTTTAAATAGTGACTGTATGACCCTGTAGTGACGCTTCCTGTGATTCCTGATGCAGATGGAGTTGACTGGATGTTTTTTTTTTTCTTTTTGGGGTCTCTTTTCCAACTTTATGATTCTATGAAATACTGCTCTAACCTTGTTTTACCTTCTTTTTACGCTTTGTAATAAAGAGTCATAGGCTTAACATTCAATCACTATGCCTGCTGCATTGCAATTAGTTCAATCAAGAATTTCAAAGCCTCTGTTCCCGGCTGTCAAATGGGAACGGAAGAGAGGACGTTCAGACATGTGTTGTACCGGAAAGCGGAGGACTTCCGCTGTTTTCTTAACAGCCCTCAGTTGGGATGCTTTGGAATACTATCCACTGGCAAATTCCTGCGGTGACCCTTTTGTCCATTCACATTCCTCTGCCTTGTTTTGTTATATACCGGCTTGCACGTTTTGAGCTTTGCAGCACTTGAAGTGGGCTTTTTTCGGATTGCGGGTGGTTTTTCGTTTCTGATCACCTTAGTTGAATCTCCCTCTTTGAAGTCTTAAACAGAGGTGGATTGGCCTCTGTCAGGGATGCTTGACTGAGTGTTCCTGCATGCAGAATGGGGTTGGGTGGATGCCCTTGGGTTCTTCCAAACTCTATGATTCTCTGTTTCTATTTCTGCTTCTACTGAATTTTGTAGATTCTCTTGGCCATTTATTTTTGCTTCCTTTGTGTTCAGCAGTACCTGCCTTTGTGCGTTCTCCTTGATCTTTTCTTGTGTTGTTCCGGTCTGTTCGGTTCTCCGCTAGCACTTGGTGTCTTTGTTGTTATCTCATTGTTGTTTCTTCCTCCTATTTTCCCTCCTCCTTCTTCTTCCCAAACCCTTTCGTATAAATTTTCTGCATTAAGTTAGAAAAGTATGGTGATTATGCAGCCTTGCCTGACTCTTTCCAACCGGACCCATTCTTTCTCCGGATCTGTTCCGAAGTAGCTCTTGTCCTGAGTGCAGATTCCTATCATGAACTATCAGATGTGTTGGCACTGCCAGCTTTAGGACGTTTCCTAGCTTCATGATCTTATGCAGACAACTTTTGCTTCTATAAAATCTGTAGTTTGCTATGAGAATTTGCTCCCCACATCGTATACCCTGTGCCTCCGTCTCGATATCTTGTTTTTCTCCTGGTGGGAGTTGTGATCTAGATGACCTGTAATCATGCTGCTGATGATATCTGTTCCAATATGTTTTACATCTTACCCGTGAGCTTCATTCGTGCTTTAACTGGGCTCTTCACCAGCAAATTGCCTAAACGGGGAACAACACTCTTCAATCGACTCTGATGCAGGACTTACAATAAGTTATGTTCATCCAATTTAGGTGGGACCATTGTACCTCCAAAAGATGTGCCGGGTTCTCCATCTTTAAGATCCTGACTCTTAGTTGGAAGCGACCAAGGCATCAGTCCAACCCCTCTGCGTTCAGGAACTCTCTCATAGCATCCCTGACGTGACCTCAGCCTCTGCTTAAAGACTTCCATGAGCTTAGACATTGAAGACATTTGTTCTGTCTGTTGGACACAGATGGCAATAGGAATTTCCAATAGGGGTTAACCATTGGCAATAATTGTGCTTTCGCCAATTATGCTGTCGCGAATGGACACCATACCTATTTATTTAATATTTATTTTATTTGTATTACTTCATTGATTACTATCTGCATGATTTGTTGCCTTAGTTGATATTCACGACTATCTTTTATTGCACCTTGCCTTTGACTCCTTTTACCATTCCCTTTACACTTTTGGTTGGGATATCAATCTTCTCATTTTGTCTTTTCTCACCTCTGAATAAAAGGTCACCCCAATGTTGCCCAATTTACACGGGTTTGCAGCATTTGAGGTTGGATCGACGCTTGGAGATCGGGTTCAATCCTGCTCGGCCGTGATATTATATTGGGGACTTAGCAAGTCACACTCTCTCACCTCGGCAAGACATGGCAAACCTCCTTGAACAAGCTTGCCAAGAAAAGTCAATCTGGTTGCCTTAGGGTTGCTGAAAGTCGGAAATAATGAAGGCGCACAACCGCAACATCAAGAGTTTACTTGACCAGAAAAGTTGCCTTGCGGAAAGAAACCTGTTCTGGCATAGAAACCCCCCTGTTTTTTGCCTGATTGTTCTGAAACAACAAAATATATATACATTTTTATTTTTCCCCACCTCTTCAAAAGTTGGGTGGCTTATTAGCATTAAAAATACAACGCAATATATAATTCCCTTATTCCCCCATCCTTAACTATTCCATTCCAATTATATCCGTCATTGCATCCGTTTCCAGATACTGAGGTTTTCTTTTCTTGTGATCACATTTTTCACCTCTATCTTGCACATATACATACCTACATCTACTACATACAAACACTTAGTAAGGGATCCACGTCATGCTTGTTGACTTTCAGTTGCAAACTTTGCCCATATACATTTGGCAGTCTAAAGTATACAACTTGCTTTGTTTTAACAGTGTAAAATTATTGCATAGGCTATTTTGGTTGGCTTCACTTATTCTCTCCTTTTTTCTTCAGTTTGGCCAAACAGGTGGACCCCTATAAAGGCTAAGCAGAAACGGATGTGATCATACAACTGCGACGTCAGAGCGTGAGTTTGATTTTGGTGGTCTATAAATTGAATAAGTCTATGGTGTGATGTTTGGCGTTGGCTATGAGTCTGGCGCTCTGGGTTTGAATCTTGTTCAAGTCGTAACAACTCAGTGGTGGTCAAGTCCAGAGGATGCGATGGAAACCCATCTGAAATGGCCAGAAAACCCTTGATGGGTGCCTTAGGCTCACAAAAATACTTGCAGGCATGCAAACCCTACCCACTACAATGCAGCAATTATTCTAAGTATGAACATGTGATGAGCATATGAACTTTTATGATCCCAAGTTATAGTTATTTTGCAATACACAGGCAACTAATATTTAGGCACTGTTGTCGCTTTAACGCGAATGTATCCATTGCTCCGTGTTCTTCGGGGATGCAAGGTTCTATGGTAATGAATCACCGTAATTTTCTTCTTTTAATTCTTAACCCCATTTAATTTTCTTGTTGCCCATGACTTCTTCTCCGAATTGCAATCAAATCTCTGTGTGCCCACGCATTAAAAATTTAAAAACTGGGAAAGAAATGGAACGGCTCAGGATGCATTTGCACCTAGGACAAAAGGGTAGAGGATGAAGGAGTGCCTGGTTTTTAGTGTGCTTCTTCTACATCAGCCCGGTCCATTTTGGGGTTTTGCGCATTCAGGTTCTTCTCTATAAACTTTATCAGATCCATGGCTGCGAAAAACAGGACCTACTCGCTATTGGGTGTGGTAAAACCGGAGTTAGGAGGTAGGGAATGAAATGCATAGTTAGTTCCCGACGAGGCAGTTTTCCTGGATTATGGTGCAAACGTTATTGCATTTCTTACTTGTCTTAATGTAAATTTATCAGCATGCAAAGTGTGATCAGGTTATTCTCTTGGGGAAAAGCTGGAAGAATTACATTTTGGACTCGAGTCCAATTATTTCAAGCCTTGTATATTCTGGGCTGCATCCACGTGCAGAAATGTCATATAATACTAATAAAATAATATTATATATAATAATTAATGCTTTTTATATAGCATTTGTTAAATATATATCTATATAATATAATATCGGTTTGACACCACCTTTACTGCCACTAGCTCATGCTGTGGAATTCTTGAGAACTGTAGTTTTGTGTGACATCGATGAACCGACAAACTACAATTCCCGGATTCCATGCGTTTAACCAGGCAGTTAAGTGGTTTAAAGCAGATTTTATTAGAATCTAGATTGCAAGAGACACAAGGGCCATCCCTTTCTTCGATTAACCTGAACCTGTAGCAAAAAATGCATGTTTCCAATTTGCTTGCAGAGGTGTGCTCTCACACTGTCTTCATGCTGATGGTGCCGTGCTTGTGGATGTTTATTGACGTTCAATTATATTGTTCATTTCCGGTTCTTGCTGCAGGTCCAGAGTTTGTCAAGGTCTCTCATGAACACCCGCTTTGGTCGGGGTCCTCCGACGACGGTCCCCTGAGATTGTTGAATATTGCTCCAGCAACAAGTTTTATTAATCTGTTCTACGTTCATCTAAAGGGTGAGCCTTTTGTGCTTATATAATGCGGGATGTTCCCCAATGGGTTTCATGCTTGGCAGGGATTTGACCCTGATCTCCTGGTTGCAGTCCACAAACCATTGCACCAACTGGCTCTCATGAAGGTGTTTTCTTATTGTGGTGTGCCTTCAAATGTTCTGACCAATGGCAACCGAAGGGTTTTCTCGCAGGGTTGTTTAGAGGGGTTGTTTCATTGCCTTTTCCTGAGGCTGAGAGCTTGCCCCATTCTCCCAGTGGGCTCATGGGCAAAACTTGGGAATTGAACCCGGGTCTCCAGAGCCTAGTCCAGCGCTCAAACCACTATGCAATGTTGCCTCCATGAAGACAGCTGGCAAAAAGCTATACAGCTTGACATTTGCAAGATGACTTCAATCTTTGCTGAGTTGTGCCTATTTGCATTCAGGAACATTAGAAAATTTATTGATTATACATGAGAATATTAAAGTATGTACTTTGTTCCTGCATTCCAAATGTTGCAACATGATTTGTGAATTTTAGCTGGAGAGATGTTTTGGGGTAGATCCCCAGCCATAGTTTTCAGAGACTTGGCTCTTTGTCAAGTTCAGAATGATCATTGACCTAGATTTCACATTGCAACTTGATTTGCAGTCCCTGGTGGCTATTTCTAATTATTATTTGGAATCAAATACTTCTGTTCTCGTCAAGCAGCCATCTCATTTTTTGTCTGTTCAAAAGAAGTTAAGCATTAGCTTTTGTAAGTTTGATCTATTTCCTGCATGCAACTGAAGACCATTCTACAAATTTGATGCTACAATCCTTCTACGCGTTTTTTTTCAAGGAGCCACTTTATTCTTTTAGTGTTTTTAGTCATAAAAGATGAGAGAATTGACTTGCTGAACAGCTGTTTTTTAGCCCTTTCTCAATTGCAGACCTTGATTCATTTCATGTCATAATCTTCTGTACACAAAGTCGCATCTGTGCAGTGCTCTGAAATACGTTTTTGGCGAATTTTTAAATTGCTTCCAATCCCGCTGATCAGATTTATCATTCATTGATATGGCGGTGTTTCCTTTTCCCCAGGCTAGAATAGACATTTCGCACGTCTGGAAGCGTGCCAAAAAAAAGAACAACAGGAACCTACCATGCTGACTGGGAGGAAACTCTATCTTTGCTGCAGCAGGTCTGGAGAAATGCTCCAAGGTGCATTGGGAGGATCCATTGTGTCCAATTAAGGGGTTCTTCATCATTTTGCTCTATGTGTGGCTTTCCACTAAATTGTACCCAGCTTGATGTGTATGGTAAATGCCAAGCACAGGCATTCATGGGTGCACGCCACGAAACCACACCCCAAAGACTAGGGCCCAAACAGAGGCCAAATAACTTCTTCAGGTCACTTCTGGAGTATGCGTTTTAATGATGCATGCTGTCCTTAAGAGGTGAAGCTGCGCCAAAGCCACACTCAGTCCTAAGACTGGAGTGCAATGTGACGCGCTTCCTGCCTCTTAAGATGGCATGTGTCATTTAAACAGCATCCTCCAAAGGACCCAAAGCGCTTTTATTTTGCGTCTGTCTGTTGGGCCCTATATCTCCCAAATAACTACCTGGAAACTTTAGTGTGAAGGCGAAAACTAGAACTAGGGTTGTGCCAGCTAGAGTTCAGCTAGGGGCGTGTCGACATGGACCAAATGAACCGTTTTTGCTGATCCTTGTGCCTTTGTTCATACAATGCAGGACCAAAGTGGGGACTTCTTCATGGTGTGAGCCAATCAACATCAGGACCATCCCTCCCAAACCGATTTAATACATGCTTTTGCGAGAAAATTCAGAGCTTCTGACACAACCTGCATTCACTGTCACCCAAATGTTGCAGCGCTGCGCAATTTCATTCCTTGAGCCACAACAAGGCCTAGCCATGTGTTGTGCTGGGACCTGTTTCCAATCTAGAGGGTGATTGCACAGTGGCACTGGTGCTGGATGGCACAGTGGGACCATATGTAGACAGCCTGGCAACTCTGGACTGGAAGTTAATGGGGAATTTGGAGTGGCCAGGTATTACTGACGGGTATTTTTTAGCTGACCTATTGTTGTTGTTTTGCTGTTGTTGTTTGTGCTTCAAGTCATTTCCAGCTTATGGGTACCCTAGTGGGTTTTCTTAGCTGCAATAGCATGTACATTCTATACTGCTTATCAGTGCGCTCAGCATTCTCTAAGCAGTACAATCTGTAGCAATTGCCCACACAAGCTGGTACTCATTATGAAGGATGGAAGCTGATCAACCTTGAGCTCTGGTCAACCCCAACTTGTGGTTGAAATGGCATTTAACTACTGCACACTTGGCAGATTGTCAGCGCAGATTGCCATTGCTTCCCCGAGGCTGAGGGATGTGACTTGCCAAGATCCCAGTGGATTGCATGGTTTTGGCTGGGTTTCGAACCCTTGTCTCCAGAGCATAGTCCAACTATTTTGCCATTAAGTGCTGAAGCACATTCCCTAATTCTGACTATTCAAATGCCATGTTATTTGTTAATGAGTACCACCCAGGTGACACTACGGTTAGAAAACTGGGCATATAACTAACTAATAAAAAATTCAAAGAGGATAAATGTAGGATACTACATTGGACAGAATTCGAGTAAGCCATGTCACTCTCTAACTCGTATTGTTAGAGAGACCTTGTAGCTCTTTGAGACTCACTGAATAAAGAGTTGGCGATGGCTTTCGTTAGACTTCAATATGCATTGATGAAGAGATGGATTTCTATGAAAGCTTCTGCTGCCAATTCTTTATTTCGTAATCTCAAAAATGAATTTCAACAGGGACACTGACTGGCACCTAGCCTTGTCTATGTTCTCAATTATTCATGGCGTTTTTGCTTCAAGACATTTCCTTGTGATCCATAGTGTTTAAACCACTTCTCCCTGTATTCCATTGCACATCTATCGTCATCCCTTTTTCTTCCTTTTTTGCAACGTATTCGGAAATTGGATTGCCTCAACTACATGCAGGATGAGGGGAACATGTCTTTCCTCGATCAGTTTCAGGCACAAGGTGCCAAGGTGCATAAGTGTAGTGGTTTTTTCTAAAGAAGATTGTTCTAATTGTTAGATCTGTATCTATGTAGATCTCAGAGTGGTTTTGGATTGTGTGTTTGGATTGTGCTGGAAAAGTGATTTTTTGTTCTTAAAATAAACATTTAGGTTTGTTTGATGCTCGTAGCTGTGCCACTGCCAAGGATTCTTTGAGCACCTCTGCCGTCATTTGGTACTCTTCCAATGGGAAAATCCTGTATTTTTCTATGTTTTCTTTCATTTTGTTTGTATCCCACGGATTGCCAGACAGGTTTGTCACTCACTCTGTAGCAATAGCACTATTACATTTCTATACTGCTATAGTGCTAAGCTCCCTAAGTGGTTTACATGTGCTGCAATGGCCCCAACAAGTGTGTACTTTTTACTGACCTCCGAAAGGATGAAGGCGAGCCAACTTGGTGCCCTGGGTTTGAACTCACAACCTTTTTTTTTGGCTGTGTCCCGCGCCACAGGGCTCCTCTTCTTGATCTTCCTTGACTTTCTGTCACACAGGTCATCCATCATGTTTTCGCAGAGAACGGAGGGAAACCGACTTCCGATCTGAATAGCAACTCATTCGTTATGTGGCTACCAAATGCAGACGGTTCATTGTGGTGAGATCCAGCCAACGTGGAGCTCACCCAGTGCACAAAACCCGGTGTTGATGAAACCAAAGCCATTCATTAGAATCTATAGTGGAGGGCCCGGGCCATCCAGTCCAATCCCTTCTGTCTTGCAGGATCTCAGTCAAGTATCCCAACAGTGCATCCAGCCTCTGTTTAAGACTCCAAGAAGAAGATTGTATGAAGAGGTCATGGTGGGTGGCACATGGTTACCAACCAGTGATGCAGTCCTGCGAGCCATTTCTGAAGGAAGGAACATCACGTCAGGCATCTTCTTGGGTCCCAGCTGTTCCCCTGTTGAAACCCTTACTGTCAGGAGTTCTTCCTATGTTGAGCTGGAATCTCTTTTCCTATGCTTGCATCCATTGCTCTGGTTTCTGTCTCTGGGCGCAGAAAACAAGCTGCTCCATTCCTCAATATGACATCCCTTCAAATATTTATCATTGCAAAGTTGGCGCTTGCATGTTACTTTTCAGTTCCCTAGGAATAGTCGTGGCCACAGGGGACACCTGTGAAGCATTATGCTTATTGTGTTGTTAGTTGCCGTGACCACAGTGCCACATCCCCTCGTCTCTTCCCTTCTCCCAGCTCGATCCAGATTGGTTGAAGCCCAAAGTGGCCGCTTTGATGTTCTTTCCACTATCTCCCGGCCAAGCAAGACCCGGAATTATTTTGAACTGCCGCGGAGCTCTTCTCTGAGTGTGATGGAGCATCCCACGTAAGCACCTTGGCTTAGAGATAATGCCTCTCTTGGCTGCAGGTTGTCCGCTGTTTTGTCAAGGGATTGTGTGCGAGCGGTGCTTGGGCAGGTTTTCGCTCGTTGGCTTTTGTTGGGATGAAATGCCTTGAATTATCTCTGGAGGTTAGGAGCGGTAGGGAAAAATTGCTGAAAAGGGCGGAATGTATGAAATTTCTGTCTAATCCATCGGGGTTTCAATGAAGCTGTTGGTAGCACTCCTCTCTCTCTATAATTCAAACATACAAACATCGTCAGTCCTCCAATCCACGGATTCCTTATCCATAGTTATTTAACCACCCTGCTTAAAACATTTTTTAAAATATATACATTTCAAAAGCAAAATGATTATTCCATTTTTTCCAATTATTGCATCGTGTTAGTTGTTGCAACAGTATAGAGAGATCTGTTTAACCTTTGGGACTCGCTGAAGAAAGATAATTGTAGCGGAGCTTTCCTAGATTTCGTCTACTTCCTCATGCATATAGTGGATCTATACATTTCGATCCGAATGGAAGAGATGGGTAAAAATATAATATTATTTTTAATTATTATTTTATCTATTGCACTAAATGCATTCTGAGGGTAGGTGAAGTCTACGAAAGCTCTGCTACAACTCTTATTTCAGTTGTCTCAAAGTTGCAATAGATTTCTTTCATTTTACATTGTTGTTTTTTTATTGTGTTGTGTGCCTTCAAGTCATTCCGATTATGGAAACCCTAAGGCCAATTTTTCTTTCCCATTGGCATTTGGAAGTCCCATGCTCTCACCCCAGGGGAAGTCATGGCAAACTTCTGACAACTCCTGCCACAAAACCCCACAAGAGTCACATTACTATTTAATTTAAATGTCGGCCAATTTTCTAAGAATACTTGCTTCACAAGCCCCTCCAAATTCCAATGTCTTTTTTTGCATAAAATAACTATTCGTTAAGGAGAGTTGTATGTGATGCTTAGGAGAGGAGGCTTCTGTAGTGGAAATAATCCTGATTTTCTCCGGGTTATAAAGGCTTAAAATGTCTCCGTTGTATTTTCTGACGGTTACGATTTTAAGAATTGGACCTGAAGTGGTATGCAGTTCGGCTGTTCTAACTGCTTCTGAGGCTGGCGGTTGGAGTTTCGTTGCCCTTTACGGCTGGTACATGGTGGACCGAAATAGGGTACGAGACTTCTGCGTGCACAGCCTACAATATCTCCAGGTAATCTCTCGAAGGCGTTTGGGTCAGCAGGAAGAGTTTGCTCCATAGTTTTGTGGGTTTTTTGGGAGATGTGGCCATGTCTGAAGGTTATTTCTGATGTTTCACCACATTTGTGGCTGCATTCTTCCGCTTTCCATTCCGCTCAAATTCCTCTTCCGCTCCACTCAAATTCTGCTTCCGCTCCTCTCTCTGTTTTCGCTTAAGTTTGCTTCTTCTGCTCAAGTTCTGCTTCGTTCCGCTCACGCTCAAGTTCTGCTTTTTTGTTTTAATTTCTGCTTCTTTCTGCTCAATTTTTCTTCCTTCGTTTTCTTCCGCTCTAATTCTGCTTCCGTTCCTCTCAAATTCTGCTTCCTTCGCTTAAGTTTGCTTCTATTCTGCTCAGTTCTGCTTCGCTCCTCAAGTTCTGTTCCGTCCGCCAGCTTTGTTCGCTCCGCTCATTTGCTTCCGTTCCGCTTCAAGTTCTGTTTTCCGCTCCGCTCAATTCTGTTCCGTTTCGCTCAATTCTGCTTCCGCTCGCTAGTTTGTTTCCCTTCCGCTCAATTCTGCTTCCGCTCCTTCAGCTCTGCTCCGCTCAAGTTTGCTTCCGCTCTTGCTCAAGTTCTGCTTCCGTCCGCCCATTCTGCTTTCCTTCTCAAATTCGCTCCGTTCACTCAATTTCTGCTCGTTCCGCTCAAATTCTGCTTCGCTCGCTCAATTTGCTCCATCGCTCAGCTTCTGCTTCGCTCCACTCAAGTTCTGCTTGCTCTGCTCAGCTTCGCTTCGTTCCGCCACAATTCTGCTTCGTTCCGCTCAAATTCTGCTTCCGTTCACTCAAGTTTGCTTCCGTTCCGCTCAAATTCTGCTCCCTCGCTCAAATTCTGCTTCCACTCCGCTCAAGTTCTGTTCATCCGCTCAGCTTATCTTTCCGTCCTCAAATTTGTTCGCTCGCTCAAATTCTGTTTCCGTTTCGCGCAAGTTTGCTTCTGTTCCGCTCCGTCGCTTCCGTTTGCTCAAATTCGCTTCCGCTCCACTCAAATTTCTACTTCCGCTCCACTCAATTCTGCTTCGTTCCGCTCAGTTTTTTTCTGTTTCTCTGCTCCTGCTCAAATTTTTGCTTCTTCTGCTCCGTCCTCAATTCTGCTTCCCTCCATCGTTTCTGCTTCCGCTCCGCTCAGCTTCTGCTTCCGCTCCGCTCAAGTTTCTGCTTCCGTTCGCTAAGTTCTGTTTCGCTCGCTCAAATTTGTTTCGTTTCCGTCCAAATTCGCTTCGCTCCGCTCAGTTCTGTTTCCCTTCCGCTCAAGTTGCTTCGCTTGCTCAGTTTTGTTCGTTCCGCCACAAATTTTGCTTCCGTTCGCTCAATTCTGCTTCCGTTTCCACTCAAGTTTGCTCCGTCCCTCAAATTCTGCTTCCTGTCCGCTCAAATTCTGCTTCCCTCCGCTCAAGTTCTGCTTCCACTCCGCTAGCTTTGCTTCCGATGCTCAATTCTGCTTCGCTCGCTCAATTCTGTTCCGTTTCCGCGCAAGTTTGCTCTGTTCCGCTCAAGTTCCGCTCTGTTCGCTCAATTCTCTTCCGCTCCACTCAAATTCTCCTTCCAGCTCCCCTTCACATTTTGCTTCGCTCCGCTAAAATTCTGTTCCGTTCCGCGCAAGT
>NC_056532.1:11517590-11517801 GCF_019175285.1 Sceloporus undulatus
TTGAGCGGAGCGGAAGCAGAAGCTGAGCGGAGCGGAAGCAGAATTTGAGCGGAGCGGAAGCAGAATTTGAGCGGAGCGGAAGCAGAAGCTGAGCGGAGCGGAAGCAGAATTTGAGCGGAGCGGAAGCAGAATTTGAGCGGAGCGGAAGCAGAATTTGAGCGGAGCGGAAGCAGAACTTGAGTGGAACGGAAGCAGAATTTGAGCGGAACGG
>NC_056532.1:11520801-11554398 GCF_019175285.1 Sceloporus undulatus
AAGCAGAACGGAAGCAGAATTTGAGCGGAACGGAAGCAGAATTTGAGTGGAGTGGAAGTAGAATTTGAGCGGAATGGAAGCGGAAGATGCCAGCCACAGATGTTGGTGAAACATCAGGAATAAACTCTTCTAGAACATGGCCACATCTCCCAAAAAACCCACAAAAACTATGGAAGCAGAACTCTTTCTCTGCTGACACCCAAACGCCTTTCGAGAAGATTACCTGGAGGATATTGTAGCGCTGTGCATCGCAGAAGTCTCGTACCCCTATTTCGGTCCCCATGTACCAGCCGTTGAAAGGGCAAGCTGTAAACTCCAACCCTCCAGCCTCAAGAAGCATGTTAGAGACAGCCGGAACTGCATACCACTTCAGGTCCAATTCTTTAAACCATTCGTACCTGTCAGAAAATACACGGAGACATTTGTTAAAGCCTTTATACCCTGGAGAACACATCAGGATTGATTTCCACTACAGAAGCCTCCTCTCCTAAGGCTATTCAGCATACAACTCTCCTTACACAGAATAGTTATTTTATGCAAAAAAAGGATCATTGGAATTTTGGAGGGGCTTTGTTGAATGCAAGTATTCTTAGAAAATTGGCCGGACATTGTAAATTATAATAGTAATGTGACTCTTTTGTGGGGTTTTTGTGGCAGGAGTTGTTCAGAGGTTTGCCATGGCCTTCCCCTTGGGGTTGAGAGCGTGTGACTTCTCAAATTGCCCAATGGGTTGGCCTTAGGGTTGCCATAAGTCGGAAATGACTTGAAGGCACACAACAACAATAACAACAACAAATGTAAAATGGCAAAGAAATCTTATTGCACCTTTGAGACTAACTGAAATAAAGAAGTTGGTAGCATGAGCTTTCGTAGACTTCACTCTACTTCCTCAGATGCATTTAGTGCATATAGATAATAATAATAATTATAATAATAATATTTATTTTTAGCCCATCTCTTCCATTCGGATCGAAATGTATAGATCCACTATATGCATGAGGAAGTAGACTGAAATCTAGGAAAGCTCCTGCTATCAATTTCTTTCTTTCAGCGAGTCCCAAAGGTTAAACAAGATCTCTCTATATACTGATGCAACAAACACTGATGTATATTGGAATAAAATGGCATAATCATGTTTGCTTTTTGGAATGTATATATTTTAAAAAAATGTTTTCAAGGCATGGGTGGTTAAATCTATGGATAAGGAATCCATGGATATGGAGGACTGACTGTATGTTTGTATGTTTGAATTTATAGAGAGGAGAGGGAGTGCTCCAATAGCTTCAGTTGAAACCCCAGATGGGATTAGACAGGAATATTTCATACATTCCTGCCCTTTTCAGCAATTTTTCCCTACCTGCTCCTACCTCTCCAAGAGATTAATTCAAGGCAGTTTCATCCCAACAAAAGCCAACTGAGCAAACCTGCTCCCAAGGCACCAGCTCGCACAATCTCCCTTTGACAACAGCTGGACAACCTGCCAGCCAAGAGAGGCAGTTTATCATCTGAAGCCAAGATGCTTACGTGGGATGCTCCATCGACACTTCGAGAATGAGCTCCGGCGGCAGTTCAAATAATTCCGGGTCTTGGCCGTTGGCCTGGAGGATGAGTGGAAGAACATCAAAGCGGCCACATTTGGGCTTCCAACCAAGCTGGATGCAGAGCTGGGAGAAAGGGAAGAGACGATGGGACTGTGTGCACTGTGTCACGGCAACTAACAACAACAATAATGCAGTAAGTGCTTCTTAACAGGTGTCCCCTGTGGCCACGATCTGTTCCTCTGGGGACTTTGAAAAGTTTAACATGCAAGCTGCCCAACTTTGCCAATGATAAATATTTGAAGGGATGTCATATTGAGGATGGAGCAAGCTTGTTTTCTGCTGCTCCAGAGACTAGAACCAGGAGCAATGGATGCAAGCTATAGGAAAAGAGATTCCAGCTCAACATTAGGAAGAACTTCCTGACAGTAAGGGCTGTTCAACAGGGGAACAGCTGGGACCCTAGAAAGATGCCTGGCTGTGTTCCTTCTCCTTCAGAGAATGGCATCGCTAGGACTGGCATCACCTGGTGTGGTAACTCATGGTGCCACCCCACCATTGACCTCTTCATACAATCTTCTTCTTTGGAGGTCTTTAAACAGAGGCTGGATGGCCATCTGTTGGGGATACTTTGACTGAGAGTTCCTGCATGGCAGAATGGGGTTGGACTGGATGGCCCTTTGGGCCTCTTCCAACTATATGATTCTATGATGGCTTTGGTTTTCATCCCTGGCTTTTGTGCATACCTGGGTGAGCTCCACGTTGGCTGGATCTCCCACAATGGAACCGTCTGGCATTTGGTAGCCAGCATAACGAATAAGTTGGCTATTCCAGATTCGGAAGTCGTGTTTCCCGTCCGTCCTCTGCGGAAAGACAGTGATGGCTGACCTGTGTGACGAGGAAAAGTCAAGGAAGAGTCAAGGAAGGAGCCCTGGTGGCGCAGTGGTACTACAGCCACAAGGTTGTGAGTTCAAACCCAGGGCACCAAAGTTGGCTCAGCCTTCCATCCTTTCGTAGGTCAGTAAAATGAGTACCCAGCTTGTTGGGGGCCATTGGCCAGCACATTGTAAACCACTTAGGGAGTGCTTAGCACTATAAAGCAGTATAGAAATGTAAGTAAGTGCTATTGCTATCAGAGTGAGTGACAACCTGTCTGGCAATCCGTGGGATGCAAACAAAATGAAAGAAAACATAGAAAAATACCTGATGTTTCCTCCATTGGAAGAGTACTCCAAATGACGGCAGAGGTGCTCAAACATTTCCTTGGCAGTGGCACAGCTACGAGCATCAAACACCTAAAATGTTTATTTTAAGAACAACAAGAAAGTCACTTTTCCAGCACAATCCAAACAGCACAATCCAAAACCACTCTGAGATCTACCATGAGATACAGATCTACAATTAGCACATCCTTTCTTTTAGCAACCCACTATCACATTATGCACCTTGCGCACCTTTTGCTCTGAAACTGTATGCGAGGAAGACATGTTCTCCCTCATCCTGCACTGTGAGTTGAGGCAATCCTAATTTTCCTAATTACGTTGCACAAGAAGGAGAAGGGAGTGGACGATAGGATGTGCAATGGAATACATGGGAGAAGGTGGGGTTTAAACACTATGGATCACTAAGGAAATGTCTTGAAGCAAAACAGCCATGAATAATTGAGACCTAGGGCAGGCTTAGTGCCAGTCAGTGTGTCCCTGTTGAAATTCATTTTTTGAGATTAACTGAAATAAAGAAGTTGGCAGCATGAGCTTTCATAGACATCCATCTACTTCCTCAGATGCATATAGTGAAGTCTACGAAAGCTCATGCTGCCAACTTCTTTATTTCAGTGAGTCTCAAAGATGCTACAAGGTCTCTCTACATACTGATGTTAGAGAGTGACATGGCTATATCTTCGAATTCTGTCCAAGTGTAGTATCCTACATTTCTCTCTGTTGAAATTCATTTTGTTAGTTAGTTATGGCCCAGTTTTCTAATCCGTTAGGTGTCACCTGGTGTGGTACCTGCCTTAAGCAAATACACATGGCATTTGAATGAGTCAGGAATTAGGGAATGTGCTTTGCAGGCAGACTTAAGTGGCAAAAGTAGGTTGGACTATGACTCTGGAGACCAGGGTTCGAATCCCAGCTCAACCATGGCAATCCACTGGGGGATCTTGGGCAAGTCACATGCCCTCAGCCTCAGGGGAAGGCAATGGCAAATCTGCACTGAACAAATCTTGCCAAGTGGTGCAGTAGTTAAATGCCAGTCCTGCAACCACAAAGTTGTGGGTTTGATCCCAGGGCTCCAAGGTTGACTCAGCCTTCCATCCTTTCATAAATGAGTACCCAGCTTGTTGGGGGCAATTGCCTTACAGATTGTAAACTGCTTAGAGAATGCTGAGCGCACTGATAAGCAGTATAGAAATGTACATGCTATTGCTATGCTAAGAAAACCCACCTTAGGGTAGCCATAAGCTGGAAATGACTAGAAGGCACACAACAACAACAGCAACAACAACAATAGGTCAGTTCTACCCTGGTCAGTATACTCTGGGCCACTCCAAATTCTCCCTATTACCTTCACAGTCCAGAGTGATGCCAGGCTGTCTACATATGTGTCCCACTGTGCCATCCAGCACCAGTGCCACTGGTGCAAATCACTCCCTCTGAGATTGGAAACAAGGTTCCCAGCATCAATCACATGGCTAGGTGCCTTGTTGTGGCCTCAGAGGGAATGAATTGCGCCAGCGGCTGCAGCATTGGGTGGTACAGTGATATGCATGTATGCGTTGCTCCAGAATGCTCTGAATTTTCTCGCAAAAGTCATGTGTTTTAAATCAGGTTTAAGGGAGGGATGGTCCTGGTGTTGAATTGGCCTCACACCATGAAGATAGTCCCCACTTTGGTCCTGCATTGTATGAACAAGATGCCACAAGGATGCAGCAAACAGGTTCATTTGGTCCATGTCGACACGCCCCTAGCTGAAGCTCTAGCTGGCACATACCCTAGTTCTAGGTTTCGCCTTCACACTAAAGTTTTCCAGGTAAGTTATTTTGGGAGATATAGGGCCCAAACAGACAGACCAAAATAAAGCTGCTTTGGGTCAGTTTGGAGGAATGCTGTTTAAATGACACACACATCTTAAGAGGCCAGAAGCAGTGTCACATGTGCACTCCAGTCTTTAGGACTGGAGTGTGGCTTTGGCGCAGCTTCCAGCCTCTTAGAACGCATGCATCATTTAAACAGCATACCTCCAAAGTGACCTGAAGAAGCTTTATTTTGTCCTGTCTGTTTGGGCCCATAGTCTTTGTGGGGTGTGGTTCTTTGGGGCGTGCACCCCAATGAATGCCTGTGCTTTGGCATTTACCATAACACTATCAATGCCTAGGTACAATTTAGTGGGAAAGCCACACATAGAGCAAATGAATGAAGAACCACCTGTAAATTGGACCACTGGATCCTCCCAATGCACCTTGGAGCATTTCTCCAGGCCTGCTTCGCAGCAAAGATGAGTTCCTCCCCTGTCAGCTGGTAGGTTCCTGTTGTTTCTATTTCTTTGGCCACGGCTTCCAGACGTGCGAAATGGTCTATTTCTAGCCTGTGGGAAAAGGAAACAGCCGCCATAGTCAATGATGAGTAACATCTGGATCTAGCGGGATTTGGAAGCAATTTACAAAAATATCGCTCAAACTGTATTTCAGGCACCGCACAGATGCGACTTTGTGTATCAGAAGATTATTCTGCATTGAAATGAATCAAGGTCTGCAATTGTAGAAAAGGCTACAAAACCAGCTGTTCAGGCAAGTTCAATTCTCTCTCTTTTTTATGACTAAAATACACATACAAAGAAATAAAGTGGCCATCTCTGAACAAGAAACTGCGTAGAAGGATTTGTAGCATCAACTTTTGTAGACTTGGTCTTCAGTTGCATCTGCAGGAATAGACTCAAACTTACAAAAGCTAATGCTTTAACTTCTTTTGCACAGACAAAATAATGAGATGGCTTTCTTGTGACGGAGATAACAAGAAGTATTTGATTCCAAATAACTAGATTAGAAATAGCCAGCCAGGGACTGCAAAATCAAGTTGCTAAGTGTGAAATCTAGGGTCATGATCCTTCTGAACCTTGTGACAAGAGCCAAAGTCTCTGAATAACTAATGGCTGGGGATTCTAGCCCCAAAAGCATCTCTTCCAGGCTTTAAAATTCACAAATCATGGTTTGCAACCACTTGGAAATGCAGGAACAGAAAGTTACATACAGTACTTTATATATTCTCATGTATAAGTCTATAAATTTTCTAATGTTCCTTGAATGCAAAATAGGCCCAACTCAGCAAAGATTGAAAGTCAGTCTTGCAAATGTCAAGCTGTCTAGCTTTTGCCAGACTGTACCTTCATGGGAGGCAACATTGCATAGTGGTTTGAGCGCTGGACTATGGCTCTGGAGACCCGGGTTCAATTCCCAGTTTGCCCATGAGCCCACTGGGAGACCTGGGGCAAGCTCTCAGCCTCAGGAAAAGGCAATGACAAACCTCCTCTAAACAACCCTTGCCGAGAAAACCCTTCGGGTTGCCATTGGTCAGAAACGATTTGAAGGCACACCACAATAATAACAACAACCTTCATGTGAGAGCCAGGTTGGTGCAATGGTTTGTGGACTGCAACACTGGAGATCAGGGTTCAAATCCCTGCTCAAGCATGAAAACCCATTGGGTGACATCCCGGCATTATAGTAAGCACAAAATTGGCTCACCCTTTAGATGAACTGTAGAACAGATTAATAAACTCTGTTGCTTGGAGCAATAATTCATCTCCGGGGACCGGTTCGTTTCGGGGACCCCTGACCAAAGCCGAGGTGTTCATGAGAGACCCTTGACAAACTCTGGACCTGCAGCTAAGAACCTGGAAACGAACAATATAATTGAGACAGGTCAGTAAACATCCCCAAATTCACAGTGCACCAATTCAGCATGAAGACAGTGGTGAGAGCATCACCTCTGCAAGCAATGCTTGGAAACATTCATTTTTTGGACTACAGGTTCAGGTTGCATCTGAAGAAATGGATGGCCCTTGTGGTCTCTTGCAACTCTATGATTCTATGAAATAATCTGCTTTTATACCACTTTAACTGCCATGGTTAAACGCTATGGAATCCTGGGAATTGTAGTTTGTCGTGGTTCTCTGAATGTCACACAAAACTACAGTTCTCAGAATTCCACAGCATTGAGCTGTGGCAGTTAAAGTGGTGTCAAACCGGATTATTATATTATATTATATATTATATTATACAATGCTATATAAATAAAGCATTATTATTATTATTATTATTATTATTATTATTATTATTACTATTACTATTTCTGCAGCGTGGATGCAGCCTCAGAATATATCAAGGCTTGAATATATGGGACTCGCAGTCCAAAAATGTAATTCTTCCAAGCTGTTTTGCCCCACGGAAGAATAACCTGATATCACACTTTTGCATTTGCTGAAGTAAATTTACATTAAGAACAAGTAAGAAATGCAATAATGTTTTGCACCATAATCCAGGGAAACATGCCTCGTCTGGGACACTCTATTGCATTTGCATTCCCTACCTCCTAACTCCGGTTTTACTCACACCTCAATAGCGAGTAGGGTCCTGTTTTTCGCAGCCATGGATCTGATAAAGTTGATAGAGAAGGACCTGATGCGCTAACCCCAAATGGACCGGGCTGATGTAGAGAAGCACACTAAAAACCATGCACTCCTTCATCCTCTTACCTCTTTTGCCTGATGGTGCAATGCATCCTGAAGCGCCGTTCCATTTTCCCAGTTTTTAATTTTTAAATGCCGTGGGCACCCAGAGATTTGCTTGTTTCTATTCGGGAGAAGGTTCTGGGCAGACAAGAAAAATTAACTTGGTGGTTAAGAAATTAAGAAGAAGAAAAATTAACTTGGTGATTCATTTACCATAGGATCCTTGGCCTTCCTCCGAAGACACACGGGAGCAATGGCTAGCATTCACCGTTTATAAGCGACACGTGCCTAATAGTATTGTTGCCTTGTGTATGTTGCAAAATAACTAACTAACTATGGGATTCAATAAAATGTTCATATGCTCATCCCATGTTCATACTTAGAAATAATTGCTGCATTGTGGTGGGTAGTGTGTTGCATGCCTGCAAGTCGTTTTTGGTGAGCCTAAGGCAACCCTATCATAGGGTTTTCTTGGCCAGTTTCAGAGTGGGTTTGCCATCGCCATCCTCTGTGACTTGACCATCCACTGAGTTGTTACGCTTGAACATAGATTCAAACCCAGAGCTCCAGACTCATAGCCCAACGCTCAAACCATCACCCCATGAGACTTATTCAATTTATTAGACCCCAAATTCAGACTCACGTCTCTTGCCGTCGCAGTGTGTATGATCACATCCGGTTTCTGGCTTAGGCCATTTAGTAGGGTTCCATCCTGTTTGGCCAAACTGGAAGAAAAAGGAGAGAATAAGTGACGCCAACCAAAAATATGCTCTATGCAATAGGTTTTGTACAACTGTTAAAACAAAGCCAAGGTTGTAGTATCTTTGAGACTGCCAAATGTATATGGGCAAAGTTTTGCAGACTGAAGTCCAATCAATGCATGACGTGTGATCTCCAGTTACTAAGTGTTTGTATGTATGTATGTATGTATGTATGTATATGTGCACAGATAGAGGTGAAAAATGTGAATCACAAGGAAAAGAAAACCTCAGTTATCTGGAAACTGGATGCAATGACGTGATTATAATTTGTATGGATTAGTTTAAGGATGGGGGGAATAATGGGATTTATTATATTGCGTTGTATGTTTTATTGCTGTAAGCCACCTCAATCTTTTTGAAGAGGTGGGGTAAAAATAAAATGTATTATTATTATTTGTTGTTGTTGTCAGAACATCAGGCAAAAAAATCATGGTGGGTTTCTACTGCTCAGAAAACAGGTTTTCCCGCACAGGCAACTTTTTCTGTGTCAAGTAAACTCTTGTAAATGTTGCGTGTGTTGTGCGCCTTCAAGTTATTTCCGACTTTCAGCAACCCTAAGGCAAACCTATCATGGACTTTTCTTGGCAAGCTTTGTTCAGAGGAGGTTTGCCATTGTCTTGCTCTGAGGCTGAGAGAGTGTGACTTGCCCTAAGTCCCTCAATAGGTTTCACGGCCGAGCAGGAATTGAACCCTGATCTCCAGAGTCGTCGTCCAACGCTCAAATTGCTGCACCGCTTGTAAATTGTGCAACATTGGGGTGACCTTTTAATTCAGAGGTGAGAAAGACAAATGATGAAGATTGATATCCCTACCCAAAAAGTGTAAAGGGAATGGTAAACAATGGAGTCAGAAGGCAATAGGTTGCAATAAAAGGATAGTCTGTGAATATTCAACTAAGGCACAAATGCATGCAGAATAGGTATACAAATGAAGTAAATACAAATAAAATAAATATTAATAAATAGGTATGGTGTCCATTCGCGACAGCATTAATTTGCGAAAGCACAATTATTGCCAAATTGGTTAACCCCTATTGGAAATTCCTATTGCCATCTGTGCCCAAACAGACAGAATCAAATGTCTTCATGAGTTCTAAGCATCATTGGAAGTCTTTAAGCAGAGGCTGGATGGTCATCTGTCAGGGATGCTATGATTGAGAGTTCCTGAACGGCAGAATGGGGTTGGACTGGATGGCCCTTGGGGTCTCTTCCAACTCTAGGATTCTATGATTGCTTAAAGATGGAGATACCCTGCACATCTTTTGGATGGTTAGCAATGTGTCCCACCTTAAATTGGATGAACATAACTTATTTGTAAGTCCTGCTCAGTCGCTAGTTGAAGAATGTCTGTTCCCCCGTTTTAGGCAGATTTGCTGGTTGAGAGCCCAGATTAGCCATCGGATGGAAGCTCACGGGTAAGATAAAGTTGAGAAACATATTTTGGAACAAGATATTCATCAGCGCATGGATTACAGGTCATCTAGATGCACAAACTCCAGCCAAGGAGAAAAACAAAGATATCGAGAACGGAAAGCACAAGGGTATACGATGTGGGGGAGCAAATTCTCTAGCAAACTAGCAGATTTTATAGATAGCAAAGCCTTTGTCTGCATAGATCATGGAAGGCTATGGAACGTCCTTAAAGACATGGAAGTGCCAACACATCTGATAGTCCTGATGAGGAATCTGCACTCAGGACAAGAGGCTACTGTCGGAACAGAATCCGGAGAAACAGAATGGTTCCCGGTTGGCAAAGGAGTCAGGCAAGGCTGCATCTTATCACCATACTTGTTCTACTTATATGCAGAACATGTTATACGAAAAGTGGGTTTGGGCATAGAAGAAGGAGGAGGGAAAATAGGAGGAAGGAACATCAACAATCTGAGATACACAAATGACACCATAGTTCTAGCGGAGAACCGCACAGACCTGGAACAACTACTAAGAAAGATCAAGGAAGAACGCGCAAAGGCAGGCTTACTGCTGAACACAAAGGAAGCAAAAATAATGGCCACAGATAATCTACATAAATTCAGTGAAGAAACAGAAATAGAAACATAGACTCATAGAGTTGGAATAGACCCCAAGGGCCATCCAGTCCAACCCCATTCTGCCATGCAGGAACTCTCAGTCAGAGCATCCCTGACAGATGGCCAATCCAGCCTCTGTTTAAAGACTTCCAAAGAGGGAGATTCCACCTGAAGGTGATGCAGAAACTGGAAAACCACCCAGCAATCCGAACAAAGAGCCCACGTCAAGTGCTGCAAAGCTCACACGGTTGCAAGCCGGTTATAGTAACAAAACAAAGGCAGAGGATGTGATGGACAAAATGGGTCACCGCAGGGAATTTGCCAGGTGGATATGTATTTCCAAAGCATCCCAGACTGAGGGTTTGTTAAGAAAACAGCGGTGAATTTCCTCCGCTTCCGGTACAATCATCATGTCTGAACTGTCCTCTCTTCCGTTCCCCTTTTGACAGCCGGGAACAGGAGGGCTTTGATTCTTTGATTGCTATTGCAATGTCAGCATGGCATAGTGATTTGAATGTTAGCCTATGACTCTTTATTACAGCTGTAAAAGAAGGTAAAAACACAGGTTAAGAGCAGTATTTCATAGAATCATAGAGTTGGAAGAGACCCCAAAGACCATCCAGTCCAACTCCATTCTGCCATGCAGGAATTCACAGTCAAAGCGTCACTGACAGATGGTCATACAGTCACTATTTAAAGACCAGAGACCAGAGTTCGATTCCCTGCTTGGACATGAGTGACATTGGACAAGTCACACTCTCTCAGCCTCAGGGGAAAGCAATGGCAAACCTCCTCGGAACAAATCATGCCAAGAATACTCTTGGATAGGTTCGCCTTAGGAAGCCAGACACAACGTGAAGCCACACAACCACAATAACTGCAAGATTGTATGGGATTGCAACCTCATAGGACTAAGTTTTATGTTTGAGCGGAGGAGCTGTCTTCCTTGAATTTATTGCAAATCCTTTTCAGTCCCCCCCAAGTTCTGAGAGAAGGAGACAAAAAGCAAAAAGCCATCTCACCTGCAGCCATGCTTGGCTGCTTTTTCCATGTTGTTGTTAATATCTTTCTCTTCTCGGGACTTGTCCTTACTGGTTTGAGGCTTAAAAAACAGTGGCCAAGGGCACATCATTTTCTGCATGTTCTGGAAGCTCTCAGATCCTGCGCCAAGAAAGGTGGACACCTTTACGGTGAGTAGGGGAAGAGAGATAAAAATGACATTAGCAGAATGAAGGAGACCATTATTTTAAGACAGAAAGAGAGAGAGATGCTTCAGTTTGTCACATGGATCGGTTCAAATACGGCTCTCTGGTATCTGCCATTGCTCCATAAGGCTACAGTAAGGTCACTTTAGATTCTGGGCTTAAAGGCGAAATGCCTTGCAGCTCTCTAGATTGGGCTGTTAAGAGTTTCCAGGTCTTGAGGAGGAATCTTAGGGTGAAAGTACTGTCTTGAAAGTACCTGCATGAATGCATGCAGATTTAGCATTGCAGAGAGATCTTGCAGCACCTTTGAGATTCACTGAAAGAAAGACGTTGGCAGCATGAGCTTTCCTAGACTTAAGTCTATTTCCACAGATGCATTTGATCTGAGGAATGCATCTGAGGAAGTAGACTGAAGTCTAGGAAAGCTGATGCTGCCAACTTCTTTCTTTCAGTGCTACCAGAGCTCTCTACATACCGATTTTACAGACTAACGTGGCTATGTCTTTGAATAATAATAATAATAATAATAAGCAACTGAGGAAGTAGACTTTAGTCTATTTAAGCTCATGCTGCCAACTTCTTTCTTTCAGTCAGTCTCAAAGGTGCTACAAACCTCCCTACATACTGATGCTACAGACTAACACTGCTATGTCTTTGAATATGCTTCATTGGTTAGATTTGGTTTTATTATTGTTCTCGCTGTTGTTGTTACAAATCTCAGGATCCCATGGCATGGAGCTGCAGCACTTAAAATGATATCAGATTGCATTATTTCTACAGTGTAGATGCATCCTTGGAGACCCCATTGAATCCCCACCATTGAAAGTCCTTGGGCAAGTCACACTCTCTCAGCCTCAGAGGATAGCAATGGCAAACCTCCTTTGAATGCGTATGTAGAGAGATCTTGTTGCGCATTTGAGACTCACTGAAAGAAAGACATTGGCAGCATGAGCTTTCCTAGACTTAAGTCTACTTCCTCAGGTGCATTTGGTGGAGTGGAAAGCCAGGGACAGACCTATATATTAGTATATCATGCCACGAAAACTCTAAAAGAGTCACCATAAATTGGAGTTCCACTTAAAAAGCATAAAATGTGTGCATACGATGGCAGTATTCATAAACCAGTATAGAGCAATATTTGACAGCCACCAATTTGCCTTCCTTTCTTCTGTTCTTATATTCTCATCTCCTTGCCTTTTTGTCCTTTTGGTATGTCTGCATCTGCAATGCAGAATTAATTCAGTTTGGTACAGCTTTAACTGCTGTGGCTCAATGCTATAGAATCCTAGGATCTGTCCTCTTGTGAAATGTTTAGCCTTCTCTGTCGGAGAGCTCTGGTGCCGCAACAAACTACAAATCCCAGGATTCCATAGGACAGAGCCAAGGCAGTAAAAGAGGTATCAAACTGCGTTAATTCTGCAGAGCAGATCTAGCCTATATGTTACTGAACCCAAGAATCTTCCCAGGATTATGAACTCCAAAATTCAGTTTCTTGGGACAGATGCGGAGTTTGGTATAGAACTTGGAAAGGCTATCTGGATGTAAAGAAGAAACTCTTCCAAGCTCCTTTTTCTGCTTATTGGTTTCAAATTTTGGAATTAATGAAATGATCATTCTCTCTTCATGAAATGAAACGAGTGGTTTGGATCTTATGACCCAAATGCTGAAATTCTCTCGCCTCGAGGGACTAACAAACCGCAAGAAGGGAGTTTTGCAAAAATCCAAGAGAAGTAGGCTTTGGGTAAATGTGCACTTGGGAACATGGCTCTTTAGCGTTATTTCTCATAGAATTAATTAATAACTTGGCACTGGGACTATGAGGATCCTGAAATTCCAGTTTAAATCAATCAAGAAATGAAAGCAATTAAGCTGTCCTAGAAATTTTCCAATTTAAGATGAGATTCGGATGCATATGATGAAGTTCTGCACAGGTGGAGCAATGGCACATTCCCTGCTCATCCCTCCTAGCAGGTTGCTGCAATCCCATCCCAATACAGTCTATTATTATTATTATTATTATTATTATTATTATTATTATTATTTTATTTATTGACTATAGAATACCCTCCAACATTTAACAAATGAAAGCCAAAACACATGTGGCCAAGCATCATCAGAGCCATAAGTTATTGATGAGGAAGAATGCACAAGCTATGAAACACTGCAGCAGTTTGCTTTTGCTGGAGCCTCCAGGGAAGGACAAGACTTTGCTCCCTTTTCTTCTCTCCCTCTGCAGTTATTTGAGTCTCTGGTTGAACTCAGTTTGCAGAAAGTATGCTTGGGATGAAAGGGAGCAGAAAGCCCCAGATTTGGTTCCATGTCTTTTCCCGTTTTAATCGGGAGATCCATATGCTTTGGTTTATCCAAAGAGAGATTTCTTTCACCTTCTGGTCATTCCACAGATGAACGTCCTCAACACCAGAACAAAAGGAGATCACTTTATTTTCAGATCCTGGTGCAACCAGAGACTTTTTATACCAACTCCCCAGGTCAGTTTATTTTAACCGAATATACAATTGTACAATTATACAACAAAATCCAGGACTTTTTCAGTCTGGATCATCCCTTAGCCTCCATCAAATACACCTGATGCTTCATCTTGCATCAAACGCTATCAGACACTTCCTCTGGCATCTGATGGAGTAGACATTATTCTATGAAACTTATGCCACAAACGTCTTTAGTCTCAAAGGTGTGACAAGATCTTTTTGTGTATCCTGATACACAGCTATGGACCTTAACACACAGGGCAAAACTGGGGGTTTAAACAGCGATTATCCCATGCAAAACGCAATATCGCAATTAAGGTTTTCACAAATGGCCAAACAGAAATAAATTGGGTTTCAATGGGAGAAGTTTAGATTGCAATCCTAAATTTCAAGTCCCATTGAAAAAAGAAGGACCTGCATCCAAGTCAAGAGATGTAGGGTTACATCCCCAAGCATTCTTAAAACATTCTTTACATGTTTTCACCACATCAAAAAGAGATTTCTTTCATCTTCCAATCATTCCACAAATGAACATCCTAAATACCGGAACGAAAAGAGATCGCTTCTGACAATGCTGCGATTGTGACTGTGCCAAATGCTTGGATCCTTACAGGATAAACAGCGGGACTTTCAAACACTTACGCCATAAGTCTCTACACGCCTCCGACAAAGCAAATCCCATTAAAATCAATGGAGTTTACTCTAGGGGAATGCATTTAGGATCACAGGCTTCATTTGGGCAATAGTAAACTCACTATTTTCTGTTTTAAAAAAGCAAACCCAAAGCAAAACTCAAGCTATGCAATTATTCTCTACTACACTCTCATTGGAGTTTATCACACTGGGGCTCATTTTGGCATTAAAGAGAGATTAAAGCGCATTTAAAGCATCCCGCAAATGAAGCGGAAATGGCGAGTAATCGCACAATGATTATCACAAGCAATTGTGCAAAGAAAGTGATATCGGAAATGCACTGTCACTGAAATCCCAAAAGTAAAAAGATGTGCATCAATGCTTCTTTGCGACCTTTTAATGGCGGGATTTTGCACGACGTCATGTTAAATCGTTTCGAATAATTACTCAATTTTTCTAAGATATTCACAGGATAAACTTCTATTCCAACAAGATGTTATATGACATTTTAATATACTGTATACACTCATGTATAAATCTAGAAATTATGGTCAATAAAATGGACCCCAAAAACCTGAGTCGACTTATCCATGGGTCCATGTAAGTAGTGTATCTTAACTCTTATTTAAAAGAAGGAATCATCTCCTTGTGAAAAAGCAAGAGTATAATCTGTCTGGAAGCACTGATCCCGTCTATTCTCTCATCTACCCAGCCTTAAAAGTGAACACAAAGAGTTATGTCTGCTGGAATTTCATACGTTCTTTGACATTGTTTTGCTTTGCTTCATCCATCAGGTCCTTTACTATGTGCCTCTAAATTTTACCCTCAACTTATCCATACATAATTTTGGCCCCAAAACTTGCTCTCGACTTATACATGAGCTCGACTTATAGTTGAGTATATACAGTACTTTTAAATATCCTGTCCCCAGTTCCAGCTGCTATAGGATTCCCATGGGATCAAATGCTATAGGATTCTGGCTTCGTGATCCATACAGTTTGGATACGATCCAGTCGGACGAAAGGGTCCGCAACCCTCGACACACTTACCTGGGAGTCAGTCCCATTGAGCTGAGTTGCACTTACTTCTGCATAGACATACCTCGAGTTTCTTGACGGTCTGCTCTTTTCGGTGTAAAGGTTTTCGGATCAGATCCTCCTACTGAAGGAAAAAGAAGTTTAAATGTGCTTGGATGGCGGCCTTTTGTTTGAAAGCTCCATAGAATTGCATCCAGTGATGGAGCTCCGTATTGAGCTAGACAGAGTTGCAAGATCTTTTTTGCAATTCTCTGTCCCACCCATTCAGCAATCCAACGTATTTCACATGCTGCCTACCCACATGTTGATGATACGCCTTATTCTCTCTCGCCAGATAAGAAATCCTTTGCTCTCTTGAATCTGAGACAAAAGCCAAATCTTCACAGAGACCAGACTGAGGAGGCTCAGCCTCTTAATGCTGCCAAACTGGGCTGCAAGGACGATCCATGTGCCCCAACTGGCAACAAGAACCAACCCTCTTACCTTGAGGTTTTTAAACTCAGGTCTTTGCAAGGAAAGGGACTGCTTCTCTCTTTCCCTTCAAGCTTTCTGAAAATCTGGAGAGTTTAGAAAGCTGAAGCATTTTGTACCATTTTCCACTATGCAAATGCAGGGAGGGGAGGAGGAGAGATGACTATGGCCCCCCAAAAAGAAAGGATGAAGAAAGAATGGGAAATCCCGTCTTTGAAAAATGCAGACAGAAAGTGCACAATTGTCTAATGGGGTGTGCAAGTGCACCCACCCAATGCGCATCACAGCCTGGCCGCCTCTTCCTCCTCCTCCTCACATTTTCCTCTGTGCATCCTCCGAAACATAAATAAACTAGGAAATACATTACTCGGTGCTGCTATTTTTGGAGCGGCCCGATGACCAAACCTACATTCGTCCGGCCCTCAGAAAGGGAATGCAGGTGGTTTGAGTCCCAAGAGAAACGGAGCCAAATGGAGCCTACATATTGGCACATTTGGGGCACTTTTTAACTTACTTTAGTACTTTTGAAAAACAATCCCGAAGTGGCACTTTATTCCTCCTCAAAGGCTCAGGGAGGAATCGCTAAGCGCATTTTATAGCCATGGGATTTTGGAACTTCATCCCTGCACTATTTATATCAGTGCTTCTCAACCTTCCTAATGCCGCGACCCTTTAATATAGTTCCTCATGTTGTGGTGACCCCCATTATTTTCATTGCTATATGCAAATATGTGTTTTCCGATGGTCTTTGGAGACCCCTGTGAAAGGGCTGTTCGACCCCCAAAGGGGTCCTGACCCACAGGTTGGAAACCACTGGTTTATATGGATCTGCAAAGGGATCTTGTACTGATACTGAATTTTATCGCTAAAAGCCATGAGCCGCCACAATGCCATATACTTAAATAACAAGCCAAATGGCAGAATAACTTTAAAATCTGGCACGAAATACAAAACAGAATTGATAAGACAGATGTTTGCCAAGCATATAAAAATGTAAGAAATTTACAACATTGCTTTTTGTGGGTTTTTCGGGCTATGCGGCCATGTTCTAGAAGAGTTTGTTCCTGATGTTTCTCCAGCATCTGTGGCTTTGGCATCTTCGGAAAACGTTGGCATAGAAGAGAGCTGGCTATATGGAACATGGCCACATCGCTTGAAAAACCCACAAAAAATTAAGGATGCCAGCCATGAAAGCCTTCGACTTCACAGTTTACAACATTGTTTTGACAACACCAGCACAATAAAATCCTTTACTGTTAAAACGACTGCTTTTGAGATGCAGCTCATCTTAGCAGCCAAAGCAAAATTTGCCACCATCAAGGACTTTTCTTATGGGGATACAAATGTCCTTGTGAGTTTATAACTGGTCATAACTTTCACTCCTGATCTTAGGAGTCTTCTTTGTTTTACAATGCTAGTAACAACTATCAGATTTCAATATACTGTATATGGCAACTATGTGAAAGAAGTTGCAGCATAAGCGTTTGCATGGAGTGAAGTGTCACCCGGGACGGACCTTGATCATGAGACTGTGCGCATAGCCATAGAAGTGCAAAACCTGTGGATATGGGGATGAGGTGACTGTGAAGAAACTGTGCTGAATCTGCAGCATTTTATTTTTGGCTTCTGTTCCTCCATTCTCTCCTTTCTGGACTCCCAACGGAGGCCATTCTATGCTGCGACCTTTGGTCCCATGAGTGGAAGCTGGAGGGATTTGCACAGAAGCTCTGCTAAACTGGTGACGGTCCAAGGCGTCTGATGAATTATTCTGCAATAGGAACATTGGCAGATGAGACACACACAAAAACCACACAATAACCACCAAGCGGAGAGGACCGGTTACTAAAGTTAGAATCAGACCAAGCGTCTAGAAGGTCAAATTCAGGACAGTATGTGTCATAATTTTACTTCCATTCTTCCCCATTGTCTGCAGCAGCGGCTCCCAAACGTCAGTCTTCCAGCTGTTTTGGACTTCAACTACCAGAATCCCTGTCAGTTTGGCCAACGGACCAGGAATTATGGGAGCTGAAATGAAAAACATCTGGAAGACCAATGTTTGGGAATTATTGACCTACAGCTTGCTTGTAAAATAATACATACAGTGGTACCCCGGGATACGAATGCGCCGCCTTACGAAATTTCCGGGTTATGAAAAAAATCCATTGAAAAATACTGTTCCGGGTTACGAAGGTTATTTCGGGTTACGAAAAATTTTTTGGTGCTTTTCGGCGCTTTTTCGCACGAAATCGCGGCTTTCGCTATTAGCGCCTATGGGTTTTCGGCTTGCGAAAGCTTTTCGGGTTACGAATGCGGCAGCGGAACGAATTAAATTCGTAACCCGGGGTACCACTGTATTGTCATTTCAGGGGAAGAAAGTATTGCTCCTGGTCAATGAGCAAGTTGCTCCTTTCCTTTCCTTTCCTCCTTCTCTTCTCTTCCCTTCCCTTCCCTCCTTTCCTTTTGTTACCTTTCCTCCTTCTCCATCCTTTCCTTTCCTCCTTTCATTTTGTTTCCTTTCCTTCTTCTCTTCCCTTCCCTTTCCTCCTTTCCTTTCGTTACTTTCCTCCTTCTCTATCCTTTCTTTTCCTCCTTTCCTTTTGTTTCCTTTCCTCCTTCTCTTTCCTTTCCTTTCCTTTCTTGTCCAGCTGTTGTGACACACAAGTACCATGCAGATAAAACATTGCCATGGGCTAGAAGCTGTGATTCCCAAACATTAGTCCTCCAGACATTTTGGACTTCAGCTTCCAGAATTCCTGACTATTGACCAAGAGGACATTGGACGCTGGGAGCTGAAGTCCAAAACATCTGGAGGACCAAAGTTTGGGGACCACTAGAGCATTAGATCTTTTTTGCAAGACTTACAATTTTGCAACGATTTGGGGGACTGGGCACAAATCTTGACACCTGCCCTGATATTTTGCATTTTAGGATGCAGAACCAAAGCCAGAAGCCATCAGACTGGGAAGTGGAAGGCATTTCCAGGTAATGGTCCAGATGTATCAAAGTTGTGGCCCTTGGTGAGACAGTTGTGTGCACAATGAATAGCAATAGCAATCACACTTTACATTTCTATCATAGTGAACTACTCTCTAAGCAGTTTACCGTCTGTCTGTAAGCCAGTTGCCCCCAGCAAGCTGGGTCCTCATTTTACTAACCTACAAAAAGATGGAAAGCTTGAGTCAACCTTGCAACCCTCTGGGATTGAATTTACAATGTTGTAAATGCAGTGCTGGCATTTAAATACTGCACCACCACCAGAGCTTTGAATACGTAGGATTTAGTTTTGGGGCCATGTAGTCAACAGATTCTCAGAGCCTGCTATTTATGCTGAGGATATAAAGGAGACAAATGTCTGTCTCTTCCAGCATCCTGCTTCCTAAAACAGCCATCTAAGTGTTTCCATAATTCCCATATTAAACACATCTAGACAAACAACAATGGCAAGGGAGCAGCTATGGCATCCTGGCATTTTGTAGGTCAGTTAGTTCATTCTGCAAAGGCATTGGCTGGAATCTTGTTGCTTTCTTAGCAGATAAACTGGTTTATTTAGGGAGACGATGTTTCATAAGGTAGGTATGGGGCACAATAGCCAATAGTACAATAATAATAATAATAATAATAATAATAATAATAATAATAATGTGCTGCTGCTGCTGCTGCTTTATAGAAGGCAGCCACCCATGGCCAACCCATAGAGAGCCTTGGGCCTCATTCCCACTTACAGATAAATCTCCAATCCAAATCGATGGATCGATTCAAAATCGGATCATGGTTCCCACTACATTTTCCCTGGTCGCATTTTGTGGCATGGAATCGAATAAAAATAACCCACTTATGGTTCCCCTTCATGAATGAATCAATTTAAAATTATTCGGTCCCAGCCAGCTGAAGGGGAAATTTGAATCAATTCCCAATCCGCTTGTGGTTCACATTTGTGCGGAATTGATTTATCGAAAAAGAAGCGGGGGAAAATCAGTGTCAAAAAGACGCAGGTTAAATGGGTCTAGAGAGCATAGCCCCCCATTCGGAATGGCATCAGCAATTCAGATTAAGTGGGAACTATGGTAGTTTAAATCACGATCCGGTTCAAAAGGTAGTGGAAATGAGGCCTTGGTCTCTTAGGTCCAACCAAAGTAGACCTATTAAACCAAGAGGGCTTATCTATGTGTTTCTACTCCCTTTTCCTTTATTTTAAAATCGTAATGATTCATTGGTGTTAAAAATAACAATGATGGTCCACTTATAGAAAAAGAACTCAAAGACATCGCCATGTTAGTTTCTTGTAGGTTTTTCAGGCTATGTGGCCATGTTCTAGAAGAATGTATTCCTGATGGTTTGCCAGCATCTGTGGCTGGCATCTTCAGAGCATTCAGAGAATCGCCATGTTGGTCCAGAAAACCAGGATGCCAAGGGATCTTGTAGCACCTTTGAAACTCGCTGAAAAAAAGAAGCTGGGAGCATGAGTTTTCGTACTTGAACCTACCTGCACCTGAGGAAGCAGACTCAAGTCCATAAAAGCTCATCATACCAACTTCTTTTCTTTCAGTGAGTCTCAAAGGTGCTCCAAAATCCACTTTAATTCAAGTTATGTAGGTTTCCTTTTAAGCCAAAAGCCTCTTGAAAGTGCAGTTTGGCTTGAATGTTCCTTCCTTCCTTCCTTCCTTTTGCAAAGATAAATGATTTACTACCTAGATAAGTGGGGGCATCAACTAGGAAGGAATTAAAAGAAGAATAAGGTGTAACAACAACAACAGCAAAAAAAGTACTCATCCTTAGCACAATAGCTGAGGGGTTACACAATTACACCCCAAATTTCAGTTGTGAAACTTTGGTCCTAATACAACATCGCCTGACGCCATTAGAAAAGGTCAGCGCATGAAATGCTTCAGCGAAGGAGCCCTGGCATCTTTGGCCGGCTGTTATCTCAAGGTTGGCCCCTTGATATAGTGATTCAAGAGAGCTGCAAGAGCCTGATAGCGGCCTTTGTTTTGTCTCTCTCTGATGTTTCTGGACAGCAAACGCAAACCTTTCGCAGTCGGCGAGAAGCACAGTGAAATATACACATCTTTAGGATGAGGATGCAAAATGAAGGCCAAGCAAGCTGCGGAATACACCGGAGATTGGGGAAAACATCTGGGAAGCTGCTCTGTTTCATCACAGGGAGACCCAGATCGATGTTAATTGAGACATTTTATTGCATTTATTGGGCTTCCTGACTTTTTGGAATACATCTCCTATTTTCTTTGGCTGACTAGGACTTCTCCAACTGTCCTGATTTGACTGGGAACCCTAGCCACAATAGTTAATAGAGATCTGCATCCCAACACCATCTGGAGGGCCACACTTTGTCCATCTCTTTGGAAGAGGCCTAAAGGCAATCTGAGGGAGGCATGGCATGTTTTTTGCATACATGCCAACCTTTATTTTAGTCCCATTGTTGCCTCTTGGGGAACAGGTTTTGCAAGCCTTTGAAGAAATACCAAAAGAAAAAGCGGGGTGGAAGGGGGGGGGGCTGTGAAGTGTGATGCCCAGTTTGGCCAAAATGAGCTCCAACATAGCCCCAGTTGGTCCCTCTTCCAAAATGCGCCCAGTTCCTTTGGAAACACAAAGCAAAGCATTGTCTGACTCCGGCGTTGGAAGTACCGCATGCCAGGCAAGAGAAAATATGGCTGAGATCCCACACTGAGGAGACGCAGAATAACTTCATGCTCACAGAGTTATGCTGTAGTCATGCAATGCCTCCTCCTTCATGAACTGCAGCCAAATATACAAGAAACATCAATGTGCAATGCATCACTAACCAAAACATGTGCTATGAATCCATGTGCAACGGCAGCTTGTTCCTGCTCCCCTTCCATAACCTTGAACCGAATACAGACCTCCTATGCCCAACAAAATTCAAAGAGTTGGAAGGGACTCCAAGGGAATACGCAGCCCAAGCAGTTCCAAGAGATAGTCATCTAACAGTTCAAAGACTTAAAAGGAAGGAAAGTCCCTCACCTCCAAGGCAAACAGCTCTTACTATCAAGGAGTTATTCCTCTAATGTTTAGTGGAATCACGTTTCCTGGATCTGAATCCATTGGTTTGTATTCTGGAACAACAAAATGTCAAGCTTGCTCCATCTTCTATATGACATCCCTGCAGGTATTTATATATGGATCATATGTTACCGTTCAGTTTTGTCTTTTCCAAGCTCAATATACCCACTCCTTAAGCCATGCGCCATAGGGCATGGTTTCCAGAACTTGGAGGTGAGGTACTTACAATTAAAGTCTGTGTCCTTTCCTTTGCAAAACAAAACCTAAGGACATGGTTACTCTCAACCAAGGTTCCCACTACTTCTGCTCCATTGACCATTTCCCCCTTTAGGTTAGGACCTGGTCCGAGGTAGTAAATCCCTTTGTTACCTATTTTACAGAGCACTGTAGGCTTTACACAGCACTTTGCAAAGCAAAACAATACAAAAACAGAGAAAAGCCTGCCTACGGCCAACAACAAGTAGATATAAAATTAAGAATATAAGATTATACTAAAATTACACAATAGGATCAAATTAATAGCAATAATTAAATTTTTGTGGGTTTGGGGGCTATATGGACGTGTTCTAGAAGAGTTTATTCCTGACGTTTTGCCAGCATCTGTGGCTGGCATTTTCAGAGAATGCTGGCATGGAAGTCACACACTATATATATATATGTATGTATGTATGTATGTATGTGTGTGTGTGTGCATGTATACACACACACACACACACACCACTCTCTTCCATGCCAGCATTCTCTGAAGATGGCAGCCACAGATGCTGGTGAAACATCAGGGATAAACGCTTCTAAAACATGGCCACAGAGCCCAAAAAACCCACAAAAATCTATGGATGCTGGCCATGAAAGCCTTCAACTTCACAATACCAAAACCGTGATGTCAAGACGAGAGTTGGTAGGCTTCCCGAAACAGAGTTGTCTTCAGTTCAGACTTTAAAAGAGCAATGGATGCAAGCTTTAGGAAAAGAGATTCCACCTCAACATTAGGAGGAACTAACTGACAGTAAGGGCTGTCCAACAGTGGAACAGACCCCTTCCTCGGAGTGTAGTTGAGCCTCCTTCCTTGGAGGTCTTTAAACAGAGGCTGGATGGCCATTTGTTGGGTATGCTTTGATTGAGACTTCCTACATGGCAGAATGGGGTTGGCCCTTGGGATATCTTCCAACACTATGATTCTATGATTCTATGTTTCTCTAAACAGGAGGAACCCCCATGAGATCCTACAGTCCAGGTCTGGAGCTTACCTAACCACACTACTTGCCCCCACCTTAGATGACTGGAAATGCCACCTTGATCTTCAAGCAGGAATTTCCCACCTCTTACATAACACTTCATGATTAAGCCATCTTATATAAGCAATAGTCTTTTTTCACATCTCATGACTGTGTGCTGTTTTGTCGCCCATCCCCTCCCTGCCTGGGTTGCATTGGATGCCCTTCGCCTCCCAATTTTCCAGCACACTCTTGATCCATCTCTCAGGTGCAATGATGGGCACCAACTCTTTAGGCCGATGGTTCCCAATTGTTTTGGACTTCAGCTCCCAGAAGCTCCATCCAATTTGGCCAACAGTCAGGAGTTATGGGAGCTGAAGTCCAAATCATCTGGAGGACTTCATCTGGAGAACCACTGCTCTAGACAGAAATTATTTCCAAGCTCCTGGAGTCAGATAGGAATTTCTAGGTCCTCCAATGTGACTTTTTGGCAGAAGCTGACCATAGAGTCACGCTGGTGGACCTAGAGTTTCCTAGAGAGAACATATTGATCAAATCTGCAAAAATCAAAGCCACAAATGTGGAGCCAATGTCATTCCCTTCCTTTCTGTTTCATTTATTTCTTCATCATTTGTTGTTGGGTTTTCATTCTTGTCTCTTTCTTTCTTTCTTTCTTTCTTTCCCCATATCTTTTTTACAATTTAACCTATTTAATGTTTGGATTTATTCATGCCATCCTTACTCATTCTCTTAACCCCTTGTTTTGGTTCCCCAACTTTACCTACTTGACTTTTACTCGGCAATTTGTTTTGTTTCTACCTTTGTTCCCTTATAGTGATTTCTTTTCTCTCTCCTTCCATTATTCCTGCCTTCTATTCTTCTATAATTCTTGAACTCCAAAGGTTTCCAAAGCCAGCATGGCCACTGGGCAAGAGCTTTCTAGGAACGGTAGATGAAAACCTGAATATTCCCAAGCTTTTCCTACACACCAGCAACGGTCCAGAAACTGGAAACGCAAGACTGGGAGAAGCACCAATCCCAGTCTGTGTCTCGCAGCCAACAAAGGCCATTTTGGTCTCCACTGTGCAGATGAGACCAGTCCGACATTTCGGGGAAAATGGAAATAAAAGATGTGGCGAAACTGTGTCAAGTACGATGCCTGTGATGCCAAGAGGACAGAGTCTTTCAACACCTTTGAGATTCATAAGGCTGGAATTCATTTGAGGGAAAGAAGAAGAGAGAGGCATTGTTTGATGGGATCAGTTTTCAAAGCAAGAGATGCCAGGTTGGTCTTTTGTTGCAAAGAAGGAGAACTGTGGGGTACCTTGAGGACCAAAAGATGTACATTCGGCCCTTGGTATCCGCTGGGGTTTGGTTGTAGGACCCTCGATGGATACCCAAATCCATGCTCAAGCCCCTTTGAATGCAACGGCATAATATTTTATATACAACGGCCAAATCAAGGCTTGCTGTTTGGCTATTTTTGTTGTTCTTGTTGAATGTTTCCAAGTCGTAGACAGTTGAATCCATGCATGCAGAATCCGCGGAAGGCTGTATAAACACAAAACTGTTAACAAAGCTACTATCAATGAAATTCCTTTTTTCAAAGGCTTTTCATGCTCACCTGGTCCCCCTTTTCTACCAAGTTTTCTGTCTAGCTGGAAGGTTTTTTAGCAACATCAGCAAAGAGGTTAAGGAGGACGGTGAAGTCAAACCAGAAAATCTTCTTGGACTGCAGCAGCCTGTTCAGTAAAGCCCAGAGAACAGGATCAGAATCGGAAATGACTTTGAGAGTTGGGTCAGGAGTAACAAAATGAATCTCATCAGGGATAAATGTAAGATACTTTACGTCTAGGGGAAAAAAATGAAATGCATAAATATGAGATAAGGGACAGAGTGGGTTATTTCTTCAGTGTGAATGCAGCCCAAGTGGCAGGATATACTTTGGGGACAGGGTTCAGCTCTTCACCTTTACATTTCTGACTAAAACCTGGGGCTCATTCCCACTTGCAGTTTAAACCGATTCCCAATTCACCCTCGCTCCGTGTTGTAAATCGGTTCCAAAAGGTCCCTCGTTCCCACTATAAAGCAGATCTTTTCTTACCCTGGTGTAATCGCTTTGGTTTTTTTGGCATGGTTGCCATCCCCACTAGTTGCGCTGCTTCAAATTGACTCTGGGTGAGGATCAATTGATTGAGTGATCAACTGATTAATCAATCGATCAAATATTCTATCAATTTTACTTTTAAAAACGCCATTGTCCCCCACTTCATCCTCCTGCCCCTGGAGTAGATTCTCCGTCCCGCCGATAAAGAAGCCACCAGTATGCACTCTGATTTATCATCAGTCGCATGGTAGTCCTAAATCCTGCAATAATAATAATAATACAGTGGGCCCTCTCCTTACGGGGGGGTATCTGTTCTGGATCCTCCCGCATAAGGGAAAATCTGGGTATGCTCAAGCCCCATAGGAAATAATGGGGCGTGTGCATTGTGCGTGTGCGCCATGGCCGCATATGCCATTATTATTCTCCCCGCACAGCTTCCGCATAAGCTGGAAGCCACGTAAAATGCGTCCGCACGTGGCGCTGGCACACTGTAATAATAGATAGTCCTCTATTTGATTATTTTTTCCACTGTGATTTGGTTTTAAAGGCATAGAACCCTATGAACAGACAACATTAAATGTTATGAAGATAAGAGGCTGAGCAGGAAAGCACCCAGACATGCCTAATACTAGACTTTCTGGGTGAGACATTTCTATTTATAGCAATTATTTCTAAATGCGTGTCTCTATATTCAGATTATATCAAGACTGAACTATAAATTTTAACTCAAATCTGGGTCCTCTTTTTTTGGCATTGCATTCGGTAAGACATTGGGCATAGCTGCTGTCAAGTCGCCTATCAACATATAACATGGATTTCATAGGGTTTTCTTAGGCAAGGAATATACCTAGAGGTGTTTTGACGGTTCCTTCCTCTGAAACATAGCCTACAGTATTCATTGGCGGTCTCTCATCCATGTACTAAGCAGGGCCAGCCCTGCTGAGCTTCCAAGATCAGATGTGATCTGGGTTTTGGGGGGCATTTAGGCCCTTTCTGAGCTTTACAGTAAGCAAAATGAGCAACCATTAGTTGGCCAAAAAGGCTAGATCTGGTCATTGCTTTTGTTTATACGATGCTATGTCTCACATCCTCTAAGTCTTGGCATCATTCAGGGATTAGAAAGGGGTATTTCCAAATACTTACAGATGGGAAGTTGTCCTTCTAATAATATTTAGAAAGTGACAGAGGATCATGTCATCCTCAAAGGCAATACTGACCAGAGGGGGGAAAAAGACAACAACAACATTCACTTTTTGGGCAACGGTCCCGATGCAGTTTTAAAACATGCATTGCTGGAGTGACAGCATTGGCCTTCCCTTTCACATTGCATAATTATAGCAGTTTGATACCACTTCAACTTTAAGAAGACCCCAGATTTTAATCTCTTATTAAAAAGAGTGGCGGGATGTTTTGGGGTGCTTCTATACTGTAGAAATGATGCAGTTTGACACCGCTTTAAATGCTGTAGCGAATCCTGGGATTGGTAGCTTTACAATGGATGGAGCCTTCTCTGCTATAGACTGCTGAGATTTCCCAAAACTCCAAATCCCAGGTTTCTATTGGATGAAGCCATTATTATTATTATTATTATTATTATTATTATTATTATTATTATTATATTTCCTTATATCTCGCCTTTCTCCCAATATAGGGACACAAGGCAGCAAACACGTATAAGTATTAGCTTACAAGTATTAGTTAGTTCAATATGAAGTAGTATATAAACGAAGCTGTTTTTGTTTGTATAAAACAGGGGTTGGCAACCCCCGGCCCGCGAGCCGGATCTGGCCCCGCAAGGCCTTGGGAACGGTCCGAGCCCAGTCCTGCCACTGATTGCTGCTGGCACGGGGCCAAAGGCTGCTCGCGCAAGAGGCCAAAGGCCTTGTGCCGGCAGCAATTAGCGGCAGGACCAGGCCTCTCATGCAGGGCCTTTGGCCTCTCGCACGAGTGGCCCTCCACCGGCGGACAGGCAGGGCCAAGGAGCCCCGCCTCAGCAAGGCTCCTTCACCCTGTCTGTTCCCCTCCGGGCAGGGAAGGAAGGGGGCAGGGGTCATCCTCCTCCTTCCCATCCTTCCCTTCCCGCGGCTGAGGAGGGAAGGAAGGGGGCGGAGGAAGCGGAGGAGGAGGAGGGAGGAAGGAAGGAGCAGGAGGAGGAAGAGGAGGAGGGAGGAGGAGGAGGAAAAGTAGCAGGAGGAGGAGGAGGAGGATTTCCCTTCCATTTCTACAGGTCTGCTCTGTTTTAACAATGATAATTTGATCAGTCAGTTTCTGAGACATGCACTCATTCTTTCTGAAAGTGAAACAGTGTGACTTTCCAAAGTGCATTTCTGTGTATTTTCGGTGCTTTTAATGCTAAAAGGTCTGCTTTAACAATGATAGTGATGATGCTGATGATGATGATGCTGATGCTGATGGTAATATTGATATCAGCCAGCTTCTGAGGCCCAAACGTCCTCCATTTTGATCATGCATAAGAAACATGCATTTATATTAACATTTTTTAAAAACCTCCCAATTTTTTCGCATGTCCTCCATTTTTAAAAATGTGTCCTACATTTGAAAACGCTGTCCTATATTATTTATTTATTTATTTATTTATTGGCTTCGGCCCCCTAGTTATCTGAGGGACAGCAACCTGGCCCCTGGCTCAAAAAGGCTGCCTACCCCTGCTATACTATATATTTTATCCATGGATTCAAGAAAATATTCAAAAAAAAATCTATCAAGTCTAAACATCAAACCTTGATTTTGCCGTAAAGTAGCCAAATTTTGTGCAATTAAAATTCAACCAGCGATGACTTGCAATACAGATTTGTAGTTGAACTTCTAGTTGGGTTTTTGTCAGGATTAGCTGGGCTCTGTCTTCTGATAGACAGACGATTATCTGTATTTGTATTCTTAGGGATATTTATATGCATTTTTACTTCTTTTATAATCAAATCCACAAAAGTCAAAGCTTCAAATGTGGAGGGACAAGTGCTATTTGTCCACCTACTATATGCCCATCCTTTTCTGGGGTTATCATGTTTAGAGGTTTAAGCGTTGTGTTTTTCTCCATAGGATTTATGAAATTCTCATGGATTCAGTGGTGAGAGGAACAACTGGGTTTAGGCCACCGTCTCCTTGAAAAGGAAATTACCTTCTGGGTGGGTAGCTAGGAGGAATGCCCAAGGGCAAGGCACAGGAAACTTGGTTTTCATGTTCCGGGCAGTGACTCAGTTTCCATCTGATGCTCACTGAGCATTAGCACTGGTCGAGAAGTTGCACAATATTGGTCTTTCCTGCAAAAACGAAAGTGACATTGGCATGAAGCTGCTGCACCCACAGATAGATTTGGCTGGTCTTACTCATGCCCTCGTGTGGGCATCTGGCCATTCTCTAAACAGAGCGCTGGACTAAAAGAAGCATTCTGTCTCATCCAGCAAATCTGCTTTTCCACCTCCTTTGGATAGATGTGCCAGCCCAAAGCCAACCTGGATGTGTCACATTGAGCCACATGGTCCAGAATACTTCCAGGTACAAAATATGGGCTCTAGAGGTAGTTGGACTCCAACTCCCATCAGCCCCAGCCAGTGTAGTCAATGGTGAGAAATGCTGGGAGCTGTAGTCCTACAACATAGAAAGTTGTGTTGCCTACTCCTGAGCTAGGTGATGGATTTCCCATCTGTGCCTTTGAGTCGTATGACAACTTATGGATTTCATAGGGGATGAATGTCCCATCACCTATGAAATCCATAAGTCAATATGCAACTCAAAGGCACATATACACACCTTTGTTAAAATAAAAATCAGCCACATCCGAATGGTGCATATCACTTGCCTATAGGGCAAAACCCATCCGTTTCTTGTGGCGTTTACCACACTGGGACTAATTTCAGCATTAAAGAGAGATTAAAGCACATCTAAAGCATCCCGCAAACAAAGCAAAAATGGCAAGTAATTTCATGAATGACTATCACACCCAATGGCACAAATAAAGTGATATCGGAAATGCATTGTCGCTGAAATCCTGAAAGTAAAAAGATGCACGTTAATGATTCTTTGTGACCACTTTAATGGCGGGTTTTGTGTGGCGGCGTGTGAAATCGTTTTACGCAATGACGCGATTTTGGGGGGATATTCACGGGATAAATTCCCGACCTCCTTCATGTGATAAACTCCCTTGGCCACATTGACACCAGAACATGGCATGAGTTCCACTGTAAATGGAGTGACCTTATCTCTCTGTAAGTTGCTATCTTTACGCAATGCACCAAATGCACCTGAGGAAGTACACTTAATACAAAAGCTCACACTGCCAGCCTCTTTTTTTAGTTAGTCTCAAAGGTGGTGCTAGATCTCTCTGTGTACTATCTTTATGTAATGTTACGGACGGCTTCATTGTTTGCAAAAAGGAATCCATGGCAAAGAATTAGCCATGTGCAGCTGGTCGCTTCCAGACTCTGCTAAGTTGCCTGTGAAGGGAGAGAAGTAGTTTGAGCGGCAAAAAGAAGTAAATTCACTGTAAAATTCCTTGTACTTTACAAAGTAAAAGCAAATTCACTGGCAGGCAAACAGAAAACAAGAACATTCCACAACACGTCTGCACAAAGCGACCCTTGACCTTTGGAGCGGTGCAGCGTGGCAGCTTTAATCTCACATTAGCAACACACATACACACACGCATGCATCGAACGGTATGTTCAAGCAGCGCACAACTCAATCTTCCACGCGTCTTTCTCTCTCTCTCTGTATCGTCAGCCAGCCTTTCAGCTTTCTTATTATTGGATTAAATTTTTATCTCACCTGTCCATCACCCAAGTGCTCTAATGACACGGCGTTAACTGATGCGCACCTGAGTCACTGGAAGCACCCATGAGCTGGCAGCGGCGCATTGACACCATGGACGCACGCACACAACAAACACAAGCCCCGAAAATACCAATTCTTTCACTCTCGCTTGCACTTGGAGAAAACATGGGCTTGTTTTCTTCCAGGCATTTCGGTCTCGTGTTTGGGATGATTTCGGTGCCACAAGCGTATGTGATGGAGTCCAGATCGTATCATATCACCAACCAGGGGTCAGAAAATGTAGGTTTTTGGTCTACGGTTTAGGCCACGAGACATTGAATTTAAATCTCCATCCAGCCACAAAGCTCAACGGAACCTGGGACAAGGTGCTATTTCTCAGTCTGATCTACCTTGCTGGGTTGTTATGAGCATGAAAGCTGGTGAAATCCTCAGCTTGGGTGCGTCTACACTGTCGAAATCATCCAGTTTGATACCATTTTAACCACTGTGGCGCCATCCTACAAAATCCTGATTTGTAGTTTGGCGAGGCACCAGCACGCACTCACTCACTCACTCTTTCTTTCTTTCAAGTTTATCACACGAAGGAAATCAGGGGTTTATCTTGTGAATATCCTGGAAAAATCACGTAATTGCGCGTAACAACTTCACACAATGTCGCACAAAACCCGCCATTAAAGTGGTCGCAAAGAAGCCTTAAAGCGCATCTTTTTTACTTTCGGGATTTCAGCGACAGTGCATTTCTGAGATCACTTTGTTTGCGCAATTGCATGTGATAATCATTCACGCAATTACTCGCCATTCCCGCTTTATTTGCGGGATGCTTTAAATGTGCTTTAACCTCTCTTTAATGACAATATTAGCACCAGTGTGATAAACTCCTAGTTTTATATCCTACCTTTCTCCAACAATGGGATTCAAGGCGGGTTACAATAATTTAAAAGGACAAAACTAACAGAGAAGGCTTGTGAAAACCTTGTAAATCTACACATCCCAGGATTACATAGGATGGAGCTGCAACACTTAAGGTGGTGTCAAACTGCATTATTTCTAGTGTACACGCACCCCTTGTTATCAGAAAGGGAATGAAATGGGAATGTCACAAATGTGTGTTCGTGTGTGTGTGTGCTTGTGCAAATGAAATAGTTGTGTGCAAGTCAGGTAATGTGTGTACAGTGTCTACATATGCATGAAAATGTATGAAATGTGCATATTAGATAATTGTGCACAAAGTTTTTGAATCCTGAAAGAGTTTTATTCAGTCAATGTTTTTTGCAACTAGATGGCTAGCTACTGAGATATGGGCTTTTTAATAGAATAGCTTACATTTTGGTTTAGAGAGGCAGCATGGCATTGTGGGTTTAGTGTTGGACTACAACTCTGGAGACCAAGCTTCAAATCCCGGCTCAGCCCTGGAGACCATGAGCAAGTCACACTCTCTCAGCCTCAGAGGATGGCCCTGGCAAAAACCCCTCTGAAGAAACTTGCCAAGAAAACCCTGTGATAGGGATGCCTTAGCATAAGTCGGAAAGGACTAGAAGGCACATATCAATTGGGTTTAAACATAACTTTTTTCATTTTATGTTGCACTTGATGGAACCGTGGTGGTTAAAGTGGTATCAAACTGCATTCTTTCTACAGCGTAGATGCACCCAAGCTCAGGATTTATTTATTTTTACTCTTATTGTGAACTGCCTAGAGTCCTGTTTCTGAGAGCAAGCAAATACATAAGAGATGGGCAGAAGATGATGGAAACATCATTGTCTAGGTCTGCATACTCTTTTGGCTCCATCTCTCAGTATTACTGTCTGCCAAAGGAATTCTCACTGCCCCCATCACAAGGAATCCATGCAAGATGGGCTCATTTGGAGACCGTCTTTGTCCTCTTCGTTCATCAACTGGATTCTCTCTTTTCCACTTCCAAGTCACACAAAAGGGAGCTCCATCATGCCATCCTCAGATCTCAGATCTGCCTGCAAAGGGAAATTAAATCCATGAAGGAATGAGTTTGGTGGGGAAGGACACAGGCCTCCTCCGGATCAACAAAGCTGCAATGAAGGATGCAGTCGTGCAACATGCATTTTTGTGCATTTCGGGCTGGCCGATAAAGGTATCGCTGTTTTGAACACAAGACGTTGGATGCAGCAATGAGGTTGCTTTTTAAGACACCTTCTATCGTCGTTGTTATTGCACACCTTCAAACATTTCACAGATGAAAACCAGGACATGGGTGGCCAAGCAACATTCCTCTGGGGCTGAGAGTGTATGACTTGCCCATGGCCATCGAGTGGGTTTCCATGACTGAGCAGGGATTCGAACTCTGGTCTCCTGAGTCCGAATCCAACACACAGACCATGCTATAATGCTGATGGTTCAAGTCCCTCAAAATTTGTGCAGGATGTGGGCTGCACCATGAAAAGGTGTTGCATGGTTTAGTTCAATATTGAGAACTCCAGGTTTGCACTTCACAAACTGGGTCCTTCTGTCACAGGGTGCATCCACACTATAGAAACAATGTGTAAGCCATCCCTCAAACCAATGTGCAAACCCTCAACCCAAACTTAAGCGCACTGATAAGCAGTTTAGAAATGTACTTGTTATTGATATTAATAGTGTTGCTGTGGTGCCTTAGTCATTCCCAGCTTGTTTTGAGCCTAAAGCGAACCCATCCTGGGGTTTTCTTGGCAAGATTGGTTCAGAGGAGGTTTGCCATTGCCTTTCTCTGAGGCTGAGAGAGTGTGACTTGCCAAAGGTCACCCAGTGGTTTCAAGCCTGATCTGGGAATTAAACCCTGGTCTCCAGAGTCATAGTCCAACTCTCACACCACTATGCCACACTGGCTTTTGAGTACTGTGTCTCCATCTGATGGAATCCTGCAATCTGTAGTTTTGAAGGGTCTTCAGCCTTCTCCGCCAAAGAGTACTGGGGCCTCACCAAACTACAAATCCTACGAAATGTAGGATAGAGACAAGTAGTGCCAAATTGCCTTATTTCTATAGTGTAGATGCACCCTCCATCACACAAGATGTAGTGCAGATAGTGTGTAGTGTAGATGCACCCTCAGTTACACAAGGTGTAGCATAGATAGAGTGTAGTGTAGACGCACCCTCCGTCACACAAGGTGTACTGCCGAGAGTGCAGTGTAGATGCACCCTCAGTCACACAAGGTGTAGCATAGAGTGTCATATAGACACACCACCATCATACAAGATGTGCAGATAGAGGGTAGTGTAGATATACCCTCCGTCACACAAGGTGTAGTGCAGATAGCATGTAGTGTAGATGCACCCTGTCACACAAGGTGTAGCATAGATAGAATGTAGTGTAGACGCACCCTCCATCACACAAGAGCCCTTATCAGATGAGTGTGGAACTGGGGGTCTTCTGCACTGGGCGATTCGAATTCACGTTATTTCGCAAAGTACCATCATACCAGCATTCGAATGGCTCAATCTGCACTCATGTGAATGCGTGAGCTTCCGAACTGAATGCGTACTGACTCCTCTTTTTGGAGCGTGTTGGCCAGTGCGCTAAATAAGGGATTGGCGATATCCGGCTT
>NC_056532.1:11557398-11566296 GCF_019175285.1 Sceloporus undulatus
CAGGTTGCCTACCCCTGCTCTGGAGCATCAGAAAACAAGCTTGCTCCATCCTCGATATGACATCCCTTCTAATATTTAAACATGGATATCATGTCATCTCTGAATCGTCTCTTCTCCAGGCTAAACATACCCAGCTGAACATCCCTCCTCATAGGAGTTCATGGTTTCCAGAACCTTCACCATTTTAGTCACCCTCCTTTGGACACGCTCCAGCTTCTCAAAATCCTTTTTGAATTGTGGTGCCCAGAACTAGACACAATATTCCAGGTGAGTTCTAATCAAAGTGGATTTCTAGTACAGTGGCACTATTACTTCCCCGGATCTAGACACTACACTCCTATTGATGCAGCCTAAAATTGTATTGGCTTTCTTAGCTGCCAGATTCCATTGCAAGCTCACGTTAAACTTGCGGTCTCCTAAGACTCCAAAATCCCCACCCCGTTTCATTTTTTAACACAAAAAGTGTCCCTTTTGTCCAAACCAGAAATAGATTTCTGGCCACGTTTGTGTGCGTTTTGGCATTTTTGGTAGCCTTCGTAGCAGAAAACTGCCAAACCGGACCTGCGGCAGTTTTCCACCTCTGATCTACACCTTGTGATAACCTGACCTGAGGGACTAGTAGTCAGCGTCAGTGCTGCAATGACACATTTTGGTTCAGTTGAGACATGAGCATCTTTATTAGTGGTTTATGATTTCAGGATTACTCAGTTTGAATGAATTTGAGCATGTTGGCAATACATTCATAATGGAGAGTCTTCAAATGATCCAAAAGACAGGTCCTGCTCCATGCTCTCTGAACAGTCACCACTATTTTGATTGGAAAAAAACCTACTTTCTTCCTTGCTAATGTTCGAATCTTGACTCAAACGCTGGTTCCTCTTGGCAAGACCTCACTCAGATAGATGGCCAGCGATGACAAACGTATGCAATTGGCATAGTCAAGGCAGAGTTTATCACTTTGGTTTCTACAATCCGTAACGCAAAGGCACAGCTGCCTTTCCAAACTGGTCTTCTCCATCTGATCAGTGCACAAAATTATTTGCCTTCTCACTTTATTTCTGTTTCTTATACTAGAACGGAGGGAAAAGGGTAGAGGGAAGAAACCAGAGGGTTAAGAAAAACAAATATAAAACAGTTTTGATCCTTCAAGCTAACCATTTTTGCACAATTTATTTGACAGTGTGTTCTGCCAAAATTGTTGCTGTTGTGTGTCTCCAAGTCATTTTTTACTTATGGCAACCGTAAGGATTTTTCTTGGCACGTTTCTTCAAAGAAGGGGTCTGCCATAGAATGGGAGATGCACACAAAATTATATAATTGTCAGTAATGATATATAGCTCCTATATTTCCTAAAAATATGTGTGTTCATATATTGTTTTTTGTGGTTGGCATCTTCACAAATGCCGGCGAAATGTCAGGAATAAACTCTTCTAGAACACAGCCACATAGCCCCCCAAACCCACAAAAAACTATGGATGCCGGACGTGAAAGCCTTAGACTTCACATTGTTCATGTATTGTTTTTATGAATGAAATAAATTAGAGAGAGAAGAGAGAGAAAAAGACTGTGCCATACCAAATTTTAGCCCTTTCTTTGTTATCTTCTGCTACACTGAAGAATTAATGCAGTTTGACACACCTTTATTTGTCATGGCTCCATCCTATGGAGTCCCCAGAATTCCCATAAGCCTCGACACTAAAAATATCATGACTAAATCCTTCATCTAAAAGCCCTTCAGATGAAGGATTTTTGTTGCGTTTGAGGGTAAGCCCAAAGAAGAACTAAGCTGTGATGCCATCTGACAACAATGGCATCCTGCTGCCTCTCCTACAACCTTTGAACCAGAACATTCAAGGGAAGACCTACCTTCTCCATTATCCAGTCGGCATCTTCAATGGCCCGCTTGATGATCTGCTGAATCCTCTCGGGATTGTCTTCGTCTCCATGGACTTTGAAACTCTGCAAAAATAAATCCAGATCCAGATTTTTAACAGAGCGGCCTGTTTCAGTCGGCCTGATCTTGGTCTGGGGGGGAAAGGACAGTTGGCTCTCCAAATCCACAGGTGTTTTTTTTTAATCCATGGATTCACCATCCACATATTTAATATTTAAAAATATATATTTTTAACATTCCAATAAGCAAACCATGATTTTGTCATTTTGCATAATGGACACTCTTTTTATTATGCCGTTGTATTTAATGGGGCTTGAGCATTCATAGATTTTGATATCCACAGCGGGTCCTGGAACCAAACCCCAGCAGATACCAAGGACCTACTGTATCTATATTCCTTCTTAAGGCTCAAAATATTTTCTAGTACTGTAATTACGTTTTCTGACTCACACCAGGGTAGTCTATAACGTTAACTTTGGGCCTGAACAGACAGACCAAAATAAAGTTACTTCAGGTCACTTTGGAGGTATGCTGTTTAAATGTTGCATGCATCCTAAGAGGTCGGATGCCACGCCAAAGCCATGCTCCAGTCCTAAGGACTGGAGCACAGCATTGGCACAGCTTTTGACCTCTTAAGATGCATGTGTCATTTAAAGAGCATACCTCCAAAGTGATCCGAAGCAGCTTTATTTTGGCCTGTCTGTTCAGGTCCTTTGTTTGCAGTTTTAGTAGTTAAATAAGTTGGAGAAAGAGTGGATGGTGAAAGCAGTTGGTGTCAGAACTAGAACGGTTATCCTGCATGCGTGCTTTGGATCCCACCTCCTCTTCCTTCTGATGCAACATAGTTCTGGAGTTTGCAAGAAACAGGACAGAACAATATGCAGAGATCTTGTAGCACCTTTGAGACTCACTGAAAGAAAGAAATTTCAATACATCTGAGGAAGTAGACTGAAGTCTACGAAAGCTCATGTTGCTGACTTCTTTCTTTCAGTGAGTTTCAAAGGTGCTACAAGATCTCTCTACGTACTGATTCCACAGACTAACATGGCTATATCTTTGAATTCTGCCAGGGCAGAACAGGACACTTTGGATTCAAACTCCCACAACAACACTCACTTTCAAACCAAGAGCAAACTAATCCCCTTTCTGCTGTTTTATCCTGGTAATTTATTTAATATCACAGAATCACAGAGTTGGAAAGTGTAGGACATTACCAAATAAAAGCCGAAAACACTAATATAAATCAATTCATTTAATACGGCAAGTCGTCCGCACAATAATAAATAGGTAAAAACATAACAGGACAATCAACTGGGCATAATATATACATTTTAAAATCCTTCCAGCCATTGTAAGAAGGAAGCAACGGGAGGCCTAATAACCAGATATTTAACAATGTTGTGTTTCTACCCCTCTATGGCAATTGATAGCAGCTGAACAGAATCTAGCAACTTTGGCAGTTATTTGATCATTTAATTCTGAGAGAAGGTATTCTACATAGAGTTTATCTCGTCTACCAGGGATCCTTTGGATAAGAGGAGTTATAAGTGAGGTTCTGATATCTTTATAGAAAGTACAATAAAGCGGGACATGACACACCGACTCAACTTCGTCCAAACCACTGGAGCAAATCCATTTCCAATATGGGATCTTTTTTTTATAGCTGCCATCTAATATAGCAGAAGGGAGAGCATTCAAGCCAGCTCTTTTTAATTTGGGAATGTTCATGTTTGTCAAGCCATTGGCAGGTGCAAACATTCCTCTATTGCCTTTGAATGTAAGGTATGGCACTGCCTGCCTTATATGAGTTTGGAAGTCAACATCTTTGATAAGGCTGAGCAATGTCTTTCTTTCCTTTGTCGCACCCTAACATTTGGATATACGCTACCGAAAAATCCATTGTTGGCAATTTGTCAATTATAGATTTCTTCCGTTTGTGACGTCGAAGGCTTTCACGACCGGCATCCATAGTTTGTTGTGGGTTTTTTGGGCTATGAGGCCATTCCATTTGGATTGGCAAAAATCTGTTAATGTCAACGGGGATAAAGCTACTGGGTTGGAAAGCATCTTTAACCAAATATAAATATAAATTCCATGCTCAAAGTAGAGGACATTATGGAATTCCTCCTGGACAGAAGGATGAAATGTAGGATATGTCCTGGAAAAGGACGCTTGGTCATCCCGACCCTGTTTCTGCGTCAGCAATGTGACCCTCCAGCCCAAGAGTTGTCTCTTGATACCCAGTTCGATAGAGAGTTCCTGCAGGGCAGGGGGTTGGACTGGATGGCCCTTGTGGTCTCTTCCAACTCTATGATTCTATGACCCTGATTCAAAACACGCAGATCTCTTCTTACCTGCCGTATTGCATGTTTGTAGTGTTCTTGGACATTCTTTCCTGGAAGCGCCTTGCAACAACGGAGTAAGTACCGATAAAGCTGCAACGGTCTCTTCACCAATTCCGCCCCGGGGAGAGGAGCCATTTTCTGTGCTCAGCTACTCGGATCATTTAAAAAATAATAATTTTAAAATCATTTAAAAATAATAATGATAAAGCACAAAGAAACCCTTCAAAGTCTAACACAGCATGCAAGCAACCCAAATTGTGGCTGTGATGGCATGACTTTTATCCCCAAGTAAGAGCCAGCATGGCATAGTAGTTTCCATGTTGGACTAGGACTCTGGAGACCAGAGTTCGGTTCAGCTTGAAGGCACACAACGATAAAAAAGAATAAGACAACTCAAAGGAATGGGCACATGAAGCTGACAATTTAGCACACTGTGATGTAGAAGGGGGGCATTTATAGTTGTTAATAATCATGAATTACCACCACTTGTGGCCCCAAATTTACTCAGTGGCTACAGGTCTGTCCTTATGACAAGCAATGGGATTTAAAGACATGGCTGTGGAACAGAGTGGGCCTCTGGGATGCTACAGAGATGTGATGCCTTCTCCTGTAGGATCCCCGTCAATGATCAATAAAGACTGGCCAACTAGCCAGTTAGGCTGACCCTCAAAACTCCTTGGGGATTTGAAAAAATGCAACAAGTAAGAGGCATCACACCATGAATCTGGGAAAATAAGTCATCGTTTTGAAATCCAAGACAACCTGAAACCTAATTGCCTAAGAGAGAACTCACCTTTTGCTGCCTCACTTGCCTTTGCAAAGAACACACCCAGAAACATCAAGATTTGGATGGACTTAACTGTCATCCAAAAGAAGCTAATCCGGGGGTTCAATTTACCATGCCTTTAACCTGTTACACATCTAAACATTAACAAACCAGCAGTGTTATATTTAAGAGTCAGTCGCCAAATGAACCAAGGGGGCCTCGGAGGACACACCTATGCCACCGGCTGCAGTGCGTGCCCTCCAACCTGTTTACTGCACAATGGTGCAACTCCATGCGCTCCAGCGCCCAATTTTCCATCTGAAGCTCAAAGCTTAATTTGCCATGCTAACTTTAGACACTTTCGCACTTTGAAATCTCAATCCAAACCCCACGCTCTACCCTAGGGCTCATTTTTCTCCATGACTCACCATCACATTCGATGTGTGTGTGTATGTATGGAAATCTTGACTCGAAATCTCAAGTCGTACATACGATGCTGGGGTCTCTTGGGATGCCAGAGGCAACACACCACAAGAATGTTCAAAGGAAGAATATTTGTGGTGCATCGGCTCAGAAAGGTCCTGCTGAGTTCAACGGTTTTGGATCCAGGTATGTGTGCGCACAGGCTTTTTATCATTACCAGTATATTTCCAAGGAGAAAAGCCTGTTTCTAGGGACGACCCAAGCTCACTTGGTTGGCACGCAAAAGGTCTGTGGTTCAATCCTCAGCATTTACAATCCAGCAGGTTGTAGTTGTTGGAGCATTGGATTAGGATTTTGGAAACCAAGGTTCAGTTCCTGACTCAGCTATAGAAACCCACTTGGGCAAGTCACACTCTCTCAGCTTCTGGGGAAGGCAATGGCAAACCCGCTCTGAACTCTTGCAAAGAAAGCCCCATGAAAGGTTTGCCTTAGGGTCGCTATACGTTGGGAATGACTTGAAGACACACAACACAGAGACATTTTTATGCCTGGATCAATAACTGTAAATAATGCTGACGCAGAAGGAAAAATGTCTCCTGTCACATAAGTGGGCTATGCTTGGGGTTGGCAACCATCCTTGGGGGACCTTGGAGGGCAACAGGTTAGGTCTCCCGTATCCAAAATGCTTGGGACCAGAAGTGTTTCGGATTTGGGGGGATTTCGGAATACAGTGGGACCTGTCACAAAACTGAGTAAATAAAATCACTGAAAGAAACGAAAAGCATATCGAAGGCAAACATGTCTGTAAGATCTTACATCTATTCCTCCCTATGGGTCCCATAAAGTGGAGCCAAAACAGCGAAAGCGGTGTCCAAATTGTATTGTACATTGCTTTAACCACCATGGCCCCAGGATGCTATGGCATTCTGAGATTTGCAGTTTTGTACGATGTTAAACTTCTTTGTCAGGGTCCCCCGTGAAACTACAGATCCCAGGATCCCATAAGGTGGCACCAAGACAGTTAAAACAGTGTCAAAACTGCATTATACGTTGCTTTAAGCACCACGGCTCCATGCAATGGCATGCTGACATTTTCAATCTTGCACACTATCTAGACTTCTCTGTTAGGGAGCTCTGGTGTCCCAGGGAAAACTACAAACCCCAGGATCCCATAAAGTGGAGCCAAGGCAGTTAAAGCAGTGTCAGAGTGCATGAACCCTGAAGACTCTAGACTGACCAGCCTTGCAAGATTGTTAGGAAGAGGCTGGTACACCATGGTTACCTCCTTAAGAGAAAGACTGGGCTGCAAGAGCCATTGCTTTATCACTCAACCAGTAACACCCAGTGCCTCCACAGTCTTGCAGACCCCTATGCAACTTTGGGGTATCCTGCTTCCCAATTTTGCCCTTCCATCTGCACTGCATTTGGATCCACAGTGCAATGCAAATGGAGTGCAATGCAAATGCAATGCAGACTCCTGTATGCACGCACTCTTTGCTATTCTTACCAAAAATCCAGGCTCCCTAGGACGCATGCGCAGTCTATGCCTCCAAGGGGGGGTGGGTCTTGGAGAGAACACAGAGCTATGAAACCTATAGAGGAATATTTTGATAGGCAACTTTGGAGCTCTCAGTGGATGCCTTCTTTTTGAGCCCAGTCCTAAAGGTGGTTTCCATGCAGAAAAATAAGCCCCAGTTAGTGCAGGAAAGCAGATCTAAGCAATGCAGCCTTCAGGGTGGGAGCAAAAGCCATGCACTACACTACATCTAAACAGCTTACTAAACATCTAAATAGATAAATAGGGGACAGGGTCACCTTAGAGTTGCCATAAGTTGGAAACAATTGAAGGCACATAAAATCAACAACAACAACGTGTGGCCAAGCACATAATGTATCATACTGTTCTATGTGGGAAATGTGTATTCAACCCTGCATGAAATAATAATAATAATAATAATAATAATAATAATAATAATAATAGGTTTTATTTAAGATTAAGATGTTACTAAGTAGAGGGAGGGGGGGATAATGAATTCTGTACCTCCCCAGCATAATGTCGCCCGATCATTAGTTGTTCTGTGCCTTCAAGTCATTTCTGGCTTAGTGCAATGCTAAGGCGAACCTGTCACTTATGAGGCTGAGATTGTGTGACTTGTCTACGGTCACCCACTAGTTTCCATGGCCAAGCAGAGATTCGAATCTTGGTAAATTATCAGACTGGGAAAAGAAACAGGAGGAAAAGGAATGCTCCCGATATAATCGCGCAATTGCATGAAGATTTTCTGACGACAATGTGCTCATTCAATACTTCTCCCATGCACACACTGGAATTCTCCCGCAACTTCTAATTCATGGCAAAGTGCCACAAATAGCTTGCCAATACAGTAGTGTGAATGAAGCACGATCGCGAAGGTGCGGACGTTAATAATATTTAATTCGGTGGCCAATACGGGACCTGTACCCAGATTGGTTTTGTAGCGGATTTCAGTCTTCTTTTGAGGCATAGGGCATGTTTTTCTTTGCACCAGATAAAAATAATGTTGTGAACTAGAGAAAGTTTATTTTATTCTGTGCAGGACAGAAACACGATTTTCAGACGTGTGCAGTAGCGCGGAAATGGCGCATGTATGAAACGTTCAAATTGCAATGTAAGAACGATATACTAATGGATGGATGTGGAACGCAATAGCAGTTCTCTTTCGTTTTTATGTCGTCATTACAGACAAATTGTGCAACTGTGTGAAAATATATATCGCTATAGCGCTATTATTCTGTTAACTTCCAATAGTGCAATTGTTGTGGAATTGACCTAATCCTCTTGGACTCCAGAGTTGCACTCCCATGCTCAAATTAATGTGCCACGCTGGTTCATTATGCCTGATCAAACAGCCAAATCTTCTATTTCTCCATTGCTTTCTATGAGCAACTTTCACTGTTACTCCAGGAAGGGAGTGAGAATCTGAATTGTAAAGGGAATTTTCAGTTCTTCTGTATCCTTTTTCTATCTCTATATTACCAGCAATCATTGTGGGGATGTCAAGGAGAACCAAGAGGCGCCAAGCAGTGAATGGATGCCCTCTGGCGGATACACTGCAGAGCACAAATCCAAGCCTATCCTGCCTTGATTGGACTGAAATTTGTAGAGAGAAAAAGAAAAAGTTGTTGTTATGTGCCTTCAAGTTGTTTCTGACGTACGGCGACACACACCAAGCAACCCATTGTTCCAAGCACTGGAACCCTCTGGAGCATCTGGGTTGTTGTCCGTTGTTGACTGCTGTAAAGTTGACTTTGACCTATGGCAATGCAATGAATAATAATAATAATTATTATTATTATTATTATTATTATTATTATTATTATTATTATTATTTCTATTTCTCGCCTGTCCCTACGGATCGAGGCGGGATTACAACAATCAGCATATTACAACAATAAAAACGTGACAGCTACAAGGCTTAAAAATTTACATA
>NC_056532.1:11566321-11600058 GCF_019175285.1 Sceloporus undulatus
ACGGAAGATGCAATGTAGGAAATATGTCCTGGAAAAGGACGCTTGGTCATCCCGACCCTGTTTCTGCCTCCAGCAATGTGACCCTCCAGCCAAGAGTTGTCTCTTGATACCCGTTCGATAGAGAGTTCCTGCAGGGCAGGGGGTTGGACTGGATGGCCCTTGTGGTCTCTTCCACTCTGATTCTATGACCTGATTCCAAACACGCAGATCTCTTCTTACCTGCCGAATTGCATGTTTGTAGTGTTCTTGGAATTCTTTCCTGGAAGCGCCTTGCAACAACGGAGTAAGTACCGATAAAGCTGCAACGGCTCTTCACCAATTCCGCCCCGGGGAGAGGAGCCATTTTCTGTGCTCAGCTTAACTCGGATCATTTAAAAAATAATAATTTTAAAATCAGTTAAAATAATATATGAAAGCACAAAGAAACCTTCAAGTCTCAACCGCATGCAAGCAAAACCCAAATTGTGGCTGTGATGCATGACTTTTATCCCCAAGTAAGGCCAGCATGGCCTAGTAGTTTCCTGTTTGGACTAGGACTCTGGAGACCAGAGTTGGTTCAGCTTGAAGGCACACACGATAAAAAAGAATAGACAACTCAAGGAATGGGCACATGAAGCTGACACTTTAGCACACTGTGATGTAGAAGGGGGGCATTTATAGTTGTTAATAACATGAATTAGCACCACTTGTGGCCCCAAATTTACTCAGTGGCTACAGGTCTGTCCTTATGACAAGCAATGGGATTTAAAGACATGGCGTGGAACAGAGTGGGCCTTTGGGATGCAAGAGATGTGATGCTTTCTCCTGTAGGATCCCCGTCAATGATCAGTAAGACTGGCCAACTAGCCAGTTAGGCTGACCTCAAAACTCCTTGGGGATTTGAAAAAATGCAACAAGTAAGAGGCATCACAAACATGAATCTGGGAAAATAAGCCATCGTTTTGAAATCCAAGACAACCTGAAACCTATTTGCCTAAGAGAGAACTCACCTTTTGCTGCCTCACTTGCCTTTGCAAAGAACACACCCAGAAACATCAAGTTGGATGGACTTAACTGTCATCCAAAAGAAGCTAATCCGGGGGTTCAATTTACCATGCCTTTAACCGTTTACACATCTAAACATTAACAAACCAGCAGTGTTATTTAAGAGTCAGTCGCCAAATGAACCAAGGGGGCCTCGGAGGACACACCTATGCCACGGCTGCAGTGCGTGCCCTCCAACCTGTTTACTGCACAATGGTGCAACTCCATGCGCTCCAGCGCCCAATTTTCCATCTGAAGCTCAAAGCTTAATTTGCCATGCTAACTTTAGACACTTTCGCACTTTGAAAAAATCAATCCACCCCAGCTCTACCCTAGGGCTCATTTCTCCCATGACTCACCATCACCTTCGATTGTGTGTGTGTATGTATGGAAATCTTGACTCGAAATCTCAAGTCGTACATACGACGCTGGGGGTCTCTTTGGATGCCAGAGGCAACACACCACAAGAATGTTCAAAGGAGAAGAATATTGTGTGGTGCATCGGCTCAGAAAGGTCCTGCTGAGTTCAAACGGTTTTGGATCCAGGTATGTGTGCGCACAGGCTTTTTATCATTACCAGTTATTTCCAAGGAGAAAAGCCTGTTTTCTAGGGACGACCCAAGCTCACTTGGTTGGCACGCAAAAGGTCTGTGGTTCAATCCTCAGCATTTACAATCCAGCAGGTTGTAGTTGTTGGGCATTGGATTAGGATTTTGGAAACCAAGGTTCAGTTCCTGACTCCAGCTATAGAAACCCACTTGGGCAAGTCACATCTCTCAGCTTCCGGGGAAGGCAATGGCAAACCCGCTCTGAACTCTGCACAGAAAGAAGCCCACATGAAAGGTTTGCCTTAGGGTCGCCATAACGTTGGGAACAGAGCTTGAAGACACACAACACGAGACATTTTTATGCCTGGATCAACTGTTAATGCTGACGCAGAAGGAAAAATGTCTCCTGTCACTAAGGGGCTATGCTTGGGGTTGGCAACCATCCTTGGGGGACCTTGGAGGGCAACAGTGTTAGGTCTCCCGTATCCAAATGCTTGGGACCAGAAGTGTTTCGGATTTGGGGGATTTCGAATACAGTGGGACCTGTCACAAAACTGGTAATAAAATCACTGAAAGAAAGAAAGGACTAGAAGGCAAACATGTCTGTAAGATCTTACATCTATTCCTCCCTATGGGTCCCAAGTGGAGCCAAAACAGCAAAGCGGGTGTCCAAATTGTATTGTACATTGCTTTAACCACCATGGCCCAGGAGGCTATGGGCATTCTGAGATTTGCAGTTTTGTACGATGTGTTAAACTTCTTTGTCAGGGTCCCCCGTGAAACTACAGATCCCAGGATCCCATAAGGTGGCACCAAGACAGTTAAAACAGTGTCAAAACGCATTATACGTTGCTTTAACACACGGCTCCATGTAATGGCATGCTGACATTTTCATCTTGCCACACTGCATCTAGACTTCTTGTTGGGAGCTCTGGTGTCCCGGGAAACTACAAACCCCAGGATCCCATAAAGTGGAGCCCAAGGCAGTTAAAGCAGTGTCAGAGTGCATGAACCTGAGACTCTAGACTGACCAGCCTTGCAAGATTGTTAGAAGAGGCTGGTGCACCATGGTTACCTCCTTAAGAGAAAGACTGGCTGCGAAGAGCCATTGCTTTATCACTCAACCAGTAACACCCAGTGCCTCCACCGCTTGCAGACCCCTATGCAACTTTGGGGTATCCTGCTTCCCAATTTTGCCCTTCCATCTGCACTGCATTTGGATCCACAGTGCAATGCAAATGGAGTGCAATGCAAATGCAATGCAGACTCCTGTATGCACGCACTCTTTGCTATTCTTACCAAAAAAATCCAGGCTCCCGGACGCATGCGCAGCTCTGCCTCCAAGGGGGGTGGGTCTTGGAGAGAACACAGAGCTATGAAACCTATAGAGGAATATTTTGATAGGCAACTTTGGAGCTCTCATGGATGCCTTCTTTTTGAGCCCAGTCCTAAGTGGTTTCCATGCAGAAAAATAAGCCCCAGTTAGTGCAGGGAAGCAGATCTAGCAATGCAGCCTTCAGGGTGGGAGCAAAGCCATGCACTCACCCTAATCTAAACAGCTTACTAAACATCTAAATAGATAAATAGGGGACAGGGTCACCTTAGAGTTGCCATAGTTGGAAACAATGGAGGCACATAAAATCAACAACAACAACGTGTGGGCAAGCACATAATGTTCCTACTGTTCTTGTGGGAATGTGTATTCAACCCGCCTGAAATAATAATAATAATAATAATAATAATAATAATAATAGATGTTATTTAAGATTAGATGTTACTAAGTAGAGGGAGGGGGGGATAATGAATTCTGTACCTCCCCAGCATAATGTCGCCCGATCATAGTTGTTCTGTGCCTTCAAGTCATTTCTGGCTAGTGCAATGCTAAGGCGAAACTGTCATTATGAGGCTGAGATTGTGTGACTTGTCTACGGTCACCCACTAGTTTCCATGGCCAAGCAGAGATTCGATCTTGGTAAATTATCAGACTGGGAAAAGAACAGGAGGAAAAGGATGCTCCCGATATCAATCGCGCAATTGCATGAAGAGTTTCTGACGACAATGTGCTCCTTCACAATACTTCTCCCATGCACACCACTGGAATTCTCCGCAACTTCTAATTCATGGCAAAGTGCCACAATGCTTGCCAATAGTGTGAATAAGCGTGATCGTGAAGGTGCGGACGTAATATATTTAATTCGGTGGCCAATACGGGACCTGTACCCAGATTGGTTTTGTAGCGGATTTCCGTCTTCTTTTGGGCATAGGGCATGTTTTCTTTGCACCAGATAAAAATATGTTTGTGAACAGAGAAAGTTTATTTTATTCTGTGCAGGACAGAAAACACGATTTCCGACGTGTGCAGTAGCGCGGGAAATGGCGCATGTATGAAACGTTCAAATTGCAATGTAAGACGATTACTAGGATGGATGTGGAACGCAATAGCAGTTTCTCTTCGTTTTATGTCATAATTGCAGATAATGCGCAAACGTGTGTGAAAATATATATCGCTATAGCGCTATTATTCTGTTAACTTCCAATAGTGCAATTGGTGGAATTGATCTATCCTCTTGGACTCCAGGTCGCCCCACTCCCAGCTCAAATTAATGTGCCACGCTGGTTCATTATGGCCTGAGTCAAAACAGCCACAATCTTCTATTTCTCCATTGCTTTCTATGAGCAACTTTCACTGTTACTCCAGGAAGGGAGTGGAATCTGAATTGTAAAGGGAATTTCAGTTCTTCTGTACCTTTTTCTATCTCTATATACATACCAGCAATCATTGGGGATGTCAAGGAGAACAAGAGGCGCCAAGCAGTGAATGGATGCCCTCTGGCGGATACACTGCAGAGCACAAATCCAAGCCTATCCTGCCTTGATTGGACTGAAATTTGTAGAGAGGAAAAGAAAAAGTTGTTGTTATGTGCCTTCAAGTCGTTTCTGATGTACGGTGACACCCACACAAGCAACCCATTGTTCCAGCACTGGAACCCTCTGGAGCATCTGGGTTGTTGTCGGTTGTTGAGTGCTGTAAAGTTGACTTTGACCTATGGCAATGCAATGAACTAATAATATAATTATTATTATTATTATTATTATTTTATATTATTATTTCTATTCTGCCTGTCCCTACGGATCGAGGCGGGATTACAACAATCCGCATATTACACAATAAAAACGTGACAGCTACAAGGCTTAAAAAATTCATACTACCCATACAATACAATTGTCGACTCTCCAAGTCATCCTATCCAAAACTGACCTGCTCAGGTCTTGCAAACTCATAGAATCATAGAGTTGAAGAGACCACAAGGGCCATCCAGTCCAACCTCCTTCAGCCATGCAGAACTCTCAATCAAAGCAACCTCTACAGATGGCCATCCAGCCTCTGCTTAAAGACCTCTAAAAGAAGGACGACTCCACTACACTTCCAAGGAGTTATTTCCATTGTCCGCCGGCGTTATGTCAGGAATTTCCTCCTAAATTGAGTTGGAATCTCTTTTTTCTTTTACTTTTGAATCTATTGCTCCCTGCTCTATTCTCTGAGGCAGCAGAAAACAAGCTTGCTCCCCTCAATATGACGTCCCTTCAAATAGTTAAACAGGGCTATCAATCACCGCTTAACCTTCTCTTTTCCAGGCTAAACAATCTAGTCCCTAAGTCGTTCCTCAAAGGGCATGGTTTCCAGACCTTTCACCATTTTAGTCATCCTCCTTTGGACACCCTCCAGTTTCTCAATGTCTTTTTGAATTGTGGGGTGCCCAGAACTGAACACAGTATTCCAGGTGGGGGCTTGACCAAAGCACAATAGAGTGGCACTATTATTTTGCTAGACACAATACTTTTATTGATGCAGCTTAAACTGAAGGTTGGAAAGAGAAACCACTCTGAATTGGGGTATACAAGTTGAGTCTCCCTTGTTTGGAATTCTGGAATCCAAACTATTCCAAAATCCAAAATTGTCCATAAGGGTGGCTGAGATAGTGAAATCTTTGTGGTCGAAGCCTTTCATGGGTAGCGTCCATAGTTTTTGGGGCTTTGTGGCTATGCTCAAGAAGAGTTTGTTCCTGATGTTTCACCAGCATCTGTGGCTGGCATCTTCAGAGAATGCTGGCCTGGAAGAGAGTGGGATATCTATAGTGTGAGACTTCCATGCCAGCATTCTCTGAAGATGCCAGCCACAGATGCTGGCGAAACGTCAGGAATAAACTCTTCCAGAACATGGCCACGATGCCTGAAAAACCCACCAAAAATATAGTGAAATCTTTGCTTCTACACAAACTTAGTTTCATGCAGGATCTCATGTTTCGACTTGGGTCCCATCTCCAATACTCCAAAATCCAAACCACTCCTGATCCAAACATTTCGGATAGGAGAGAACTCAACCTGTATTCAGAAACAGAAGTTGAACCGGATAATGGTTCCTTGGAAACATGGATTTGAGTACATAGGTCCAAACAACACCCACATGAACAAGAGAATCTCCCCTGAAGAAGTTGCAGATTGAAAGGAATTTACACTGGTTAAGCAGAGATTGTTGCTTTCACACTTCAGGATTATTACTAGTCTGACAGACCTGCATCATCTAATGCCGGTCTGTCGACTAGATTACAGCTAAGGTCACTCTTTGCATCCTTCTATATCTATCTTGCTTAGAACGCACCTCAGACCCATGCGCGGCTAGTACCTGTTGCTTTACTATTAACAAAAAGAGAAAAAAGGGAGTTAGGTATTATTGAAAGGTGACACAATCTGTCCAAAGTATTTATCTACTGTTAAAATTCGTATAAAAACAAATAAAACAAAAGTAACATATAGCCTATCCCTAAAAATGGCATACATAAAATGAGGTCTAAGGTCTTACCTTCCTTAGGAAATAATAACCAGTCTCTGTAGTCATAAAGTCCTTGAGGAACCAAGCTGGGTCCAGGACTTGACCATTCTGTGGTTCACTCTCTGATACAGTTTTCCAGGCAGATGTTATTATTTTTTAATTTATTTTCTTAATCATAGAATCATAGGTTGGAAGAGACCCCAAAGGCCTCCCGCTCCAACCCCATTCTGTCATGCAGGGACTCTCGTCAAAGCATCCCTGACAGATGGCCATCCAGCCAAGGAAGGAGACTCCACTACAGTCTGAGGAAGGAGTGTGTTCCACTGTCGAAACGCCCTTACTATCAGGGAGTTCCTTCCAATGTGAGGTGGAACCTCTTTTCCTGTCAGTTTGCGTCCATTGCTCCAGGTCCTATTCTTTGGCGCAGCAGGAAAACAAGCTCACTTCTCCTCAATATGACATCCCTACAAATACCTAAAACGGGCTGATCATATCACCTCTTAACCTTCTCTTTCCAGGTTAAACATCCCCCAGCTCCCTAGGCATGGTTTCAGACCCTTCACCCATTTTAGTCACCCTCCTTTGGGGCACGCTCCAGTTTCTCAACATCCTTTTTGAATTGTGTGCTCAGGAACTGGACACACTATTCCAGGTGAGGGCTGACCAGAGCAGATAGAGTAGCACTATTACTCTTCCTTGAGCTAGGCACTTACTTCTATTGATGCAGCCTCTAAATTGCATTGGCCTTTTTAGCTGCCGCATTGCCACTGTTGACTCATGTTCAACTTGTGGTCTACTGGACTCCTAGATCCCTTTCACATGTAGTCTTCTACAGCAGGTGTCCTCCACTACTGCACAACCTCCAACTGTCCCAATTGGGAGGGACAGCCCCATTGATCTTCTTTGTCCCACTTTTTCATCTACTTTTAAAATGTTGCAGACCTGAGCAGTGCATGGCCATGGCAGAGAAATGGAGTCTCCTGTTAGTATATATCATTGTCATTTCATTTATTGGGGTAGCCGTGTTTGCCATATAGCAAATCCAAAACATCCAAACATAGTACCTTTATAGGGCCAACCAAAATGCATGATAGCACGTTGCAAGCTTTCGGAGTCACACGGCTTCTCATCAGGCAAAGAGGAGAAAGAAAATTGAGATGTTGTCTCGGCCTGACTTTTGTTTCTGGTCCTAGTCAGTGGCAGGAGGCTATCTGCAGGCTGGCACTTTCCCCTTCGGTCACTGGGAGATTTTCAAAGTCTAGGAAATTCAATGTCCATTTTTCAATTTAAAGAAGACATTTCTTGGAATTAGGGTTGCCATATCCCACCGGGGGGCGGGCACATCCCCCGGTTTGGGCGGTGCCACCCGGTCCCGGTCCGGTTTGGCGCCCAAACCGGGACGGCCCCGCCCACCACGGCCACCTCAGCCCCCGCGGCGGCTCCACAGGCCTTGCTGAGGCCTGGGAAGGCTCTCCGCGTTGGAGTCCAGCCGCGGAGACGCTCACCTCCCGGGCCCCAGTGAGGCCTTGGAGGGGCGGCTCTGCGGTCGGAGCTCTGGCCGCGGGGTCCTCAAGGCCTCCACGAGGCCAGGGAGGAGGAGAGGCCGCTTCCCACGCGGCAATCGTCGCGATGAGGGGCGGCCCCTGCCTCCTTCCCAGCCTGGGAGCGCCGCCGAGGCTTCCTCCCAGACTGGGAGGAGGAGGAGGCCGCTTCCCACTGCGGCAATCGCCGCGATGAGGAGCAGCCTCCGCCTCTTTCCCGGCCTGGGAGCCGGCCTAGGCTCCCTCTCAGGCCGGGAGGAGGGGAGGAAGCCTGGCCCACCGCGGCGATCGCCGCGATGCCAAGTTCCCCGCGCCCTTCCCGCCTGGGAGCCGGCCTAGGCTCCCTCTCAGGCCGGGAGGAGGGGGAGGAAGCCTGGCACCGCGGCGATCGCCGCGATGCCAAGCTTCCCCGCGCCCTTCCCGGCCTGGGAGCCGGCCTAGGCTTCCTCCCAGACCGGGAGGAGGGGGAAGCAGCTTCCCAACGCGGCGATCGCCGCGATGGGAGCCGGCCCCCGCCTCCTTCCCAGCCTGGGGCCAGGCCCAGGCTTCCTCCAAGTCGGGGAGGAAGCGGGAGACTGCTTTCATCGCGGCGATTGCCGCGATGGGAGCCGGCCCCCGCCTCCTTCCCGGCCTGAGAGCAGGCCTAGGCTTCCTCTCAAGCCGGGAGGAGACGAGGCTGCTTGGCACCGTTGGCGATCGCCGCGATTCCAAGCGGCCCCCGTTCCTCCTCCTGGCTTGAGAGCCGGCCTAGGCGTCCTCCGAAGCCGGGAGGAGGAGGAGGAGGGACAGGGTTTGAAAATGTAGGACTTTTTTTTTTTTAATTTCCTAGCCAGGAAATTAAAAAAAAAAAGTCCTACATTTTCAAACCTGGTCCTACATTTGTCCCGGTTCGGAGGTCCTCCATTATGGGAACCCTACTTGGAATCCAACATGCCTCCTTCCTTTGTGAACACTGAATTTCTCAAGAAGTCTTCATGTTTTGCATCAGGAAAACCTTAGATGGTGTAGCGGTAAAGCATCCAAACCAAGACCAGAACCAGAAAATGCAGGCCTAAGACTAACATCTTCAGTTTCTTTCTTCTCTTTGCCTGATGAAGAAGCCAGCATGACTTCGAAAGCTTGCAATATGTAATCGTGGTTAGTTTTTGTGGGTTTTTCGGGCTATGTGGCCATGTCCTAGAAGAGTTTATTCCTGGCGTTTGTCAGCATCTGTGACTGGCATTTCTGAAGATGCCACATAGCCCGAAAACCCCACAAAAACTATGGATGCCGGCCATGAAAGCCTTTGACTCCACATGTAATTGTGCATTTGGGTTGGCCCAATAAAGGGATCATTGGCCCCATACAGGCAGGCCCAAAGTAAAGCTGCTTTAGGTCACTTTGGAGGTATGCTATTTAAATGATGCATGCATCCTAGGAATCGGAAAGCTGCGCCAAAGTTGTGCACCAGCCCTTAGGACTGGAGCATGGCTTTGGCGTGGCTTCCAGACTCTTAGTACACATGCATCATTGAGACAGCATACCTGCAAAGTGACCCAAAGCAGCTTTATTTTGGCCTGTCTGGATGGGGCCATTGTTTGGATGTTGATTTATTATTATTGGTAGTAGTAGTAGTAGTAATATCCTGCCCTTCTCCCATAATTGGGACATCTCTAAAACCAGATGTTTGAGAAAAAAATCTGTCAAGGTTTCAATTTATAAAAGTAGCAACAACATTACAGTATATTAAGAATAATGTCACCCAGTTAAAAAGAAATGATCTCCCTGCATACCATCTTCTAGCGACGTTTGCCTCTGACTTAAATAGTCTTCCCAGTGTGCCAAAGCACTTCTGAAGCAAAGCACACTAAGCACTGATTTTATTTTATTTAAAAAACGGAGTCTTTAATTGTGCCGCTTCTGGAATAGATGACTACATAATGATGCCCTCATCAGAAAAGAGAGATTGCATTTGCATTTCGAGTTTGTGGGTTTTCCCCCCAATTCCTTTTAAGAGGCGTGCGGAAAGGAAGCCACATTGAGGCCGTTGTGACATTCTCCTGCCATTGCGCACTGTGGATGTTCCCGATAAGGATGCGTGGGGCAGAGACACCAGGGTCGGCCACGTCCAATGAATCCCTGCACTTGAGTTTGTCAATCGGCTGATTCAGTCTCGGGTGAACGGATGATACTGTGCGAGATGACACTTTGTGACACCTCCACTGTCCCTCTTCAACTCCTTCCTGAATTGCTGTTGTTCCTGGAGTGAAAGGCTTGTCAGAGACTCTTTTTGCCTCCCGATGGAAGGTTCACTCAGCTCAGATGTAGACACCATAGTCGTTGTTGGTGTCTGAAGTTGTTGTTCCTCTTTTGTGAGAGTTTCAGGACACATCAGTCTACTTTCTGCTTGCTTGTCCAGTGTTGACTCTGGAGCATCATCTGGGTTTTGAACTGTTGTTAACGCTCTGGGCAATGCTGAAGTCAATGTCAATGTCTCTTCTGCTGTATCATATTCTTGCTGCTGGGGAGCAACAATGGTCTCTCTTGGCATATCTCCTGGTGCAGCAGACACCTGTCGCTGTTCAGCAACAGTGTCTGTTGTGTGACTGTGGACATTGTCCATCACTGACTGTCCCCCCTCCCTGGATAGGACTGAGTCAGGTTGCAGGAACTCAAAGCATTGTGATTCAGGTTCACATGTAGGTTGTTGTGCAGGCTGAAGCGTCACTTGGAAGTCCTCCTGGTTCTCCAGAACAGCTCCTGGACTTCGCTGTCGGAGGCTCTGGGGAATCTGTCCTGCTTGCAGCTGGGCCTCTTTTCTGCCGTCAGGCCCCCAGCCCCCATTTCACAGCTTCTGGTGGGTCTCCTTCAAAACTCCTCTGCAAAGGCTTTGCAGCTTTCCCCGAACCCATCTGTGGCAATAGCAGAGAAGCAGATTTCCCATACCTCGGATCAATAACCAACCCGGAGATTGGAGCCAAGAGCATAGGACCCCCATGAAAGTGGAAAAGCTGCAAACCTCATTTCACAGCTTCTGGGTCTCCTTCAAAACTCCTCTGCAAAAGCTTTGCAGCTTCCCTCGAACCTGTCTGTGGAAATTGCAGGGAAGCAGATTTTCCATACCTCAGATCAATATCCGATCCAGAGATTGCAGCCAAGAAATCAGAAGACTAGGGAGTTTATCACAGGGGAGGAATTTCTCTTAATTTTGAATGAAAAGAAAGTGGGGCCAGAATGCATTCACATGAATTCGCTAGTTCAGCGAATTTACGTGAATTCAAATTGCATTCGAACTGACTTGCCATTGCCTGAAAATAGCTTGCCATTGCCCGAAATTGCATGTGATCGCCTCTCACGCAATAACGTGAAACCCCATGATTGCGTTTGGACTGACTTCCCATTGCCCAAAATTGCGTGTGGTAGTCTATCACACAATAACGTTAAACCCCACGATTGCGTTCAGATTGCCATTGGATTATACTTCCAGTTTCCCTTGTCTGATAAATTCCTAGGAGAGGGAAGTGCAGCTAGGAAAAAACTACAGTCAGCCCTCTGTATTAACTAGGGTTAGGGACACAGGACCCCCATGAAAGTGGGAAAACGGTTCTCCTTCAAAATCTTTCTGCAAATGCTTTTCAGCTTTCCTTGAACCTTTGTTTGGAAATTGCAGGGAAGCAGATTTCCCAGACCTCAGATCAATAACTGATACGGAGATTGTAGCCAAGAAACCAGAATACTAGGACAGGGAAGGGAAGCTATGAAAAAACTATGGCCCTCTGTATTCACTAAGGTTAGGGACACAGGACCCCCATGAAAGTGGAAGAACTGCAAATTAAAAAACACTATTTTGTTTAACCTGTGAGATCACCTCTCTAGGAATATCTAGGTCCTCCAGCTCAACTGTATGATCAGCATCCACCAGAAGGATTACCATAGACTTGCGCTGGAGGGCCTACAAATGCCAAAAGAAGTGCTTTCTTTAGGAATCTTTAGGGCTATCAATATGACTCTGTGGTCAAGCCAGGTACATACAATTTTTGTGCAGTGCTTTTGTAACATTTTGTAATGGACGTTGTGCCAAAGACAAATAAAGTTGATGGTGACTCTATGGTCAACGTCCAGCAGAGTTGTGCTGGAGGACCTAGAGAGAACGTATTAATCAAATCCACAAATAATCAGATCCACAAAAGTCAAAGCTGCAAATGTGGAGGGCCAACTGTTGACAAGATTCTAAAGAACAAAGATATAACTTTGAATGCTAAAGTGGGGATTGTCCATGCAATCATATTGCCCATTGCTATATACGGATGTATGAGCTGGACAGTGAAGTAAGCAGATAGAAAGAAAACTCATTTGAGATGTGGAGAAGAGTGCTTAGGAGACTGTGAACAGCCAAAAAGACAAACAAATGGGTCCTAGAACAGATCAAGCTAAAGGTCTCCCTGGAAGCACCTGGAAAGACACACATCATGAGAAGACATGACTCATTAGAAAAGGCATTGATTCTAGGTAGCAGAAAGAGAGAAAGATCACATACCAGATGTATAGAGTCCATCAAGGAGGTAGAATCATAGCATCATAGAATTGTAGAGTTGGAAGAGACTCCAAGGGCCATCCAGTCTAGCCCCATTCTGCCATGCAGGAACTCTCAATCAAAGCATCCCCGAGAGATGGCCATTCAGCTTCTGTTTAAAGACCTCTAAGGAAGGAGACTCCACTGCACTCTGAGGAAGGAGTGTGTTCCACTGTTGAACAGCTCTAACTGACAGGAGGTTCCTCCTAATGTTGAGGAGGAATCTCTTCTCCTTTAGCTTGCATCCATTGCTCCATGTCCTGTTCTCTGGAGTAGCAGGAAACAAGTTAGCTCCCTCCTCAATATGACATCCCTTCAAATATTTAAACATGGCTATCATATCACTTCTTAACCATCTCTTCTCCAGGCTAAACATCCCCAGCTCCCTAAGACATTCCTCATAGGACATGGTTTCCAGACCCTTCACCATTTTAGTCACCCTCCTTTGGACATGCTGGATTTTCTGCCTCCTCAAAAACTCTTCCCTCTGACCATACTTAATTCAGCCTTTTTTGTGCAGTGCAGGAGGTATGTGAGGTGAACACCCTGCTGCCCAATCCCAGTTACATGAAGACCTTGTCTTTTCTTGGATGGAAGCTTCATTTCCACTTTGAAGGATATGTATGTGGAGAGATCTTGTAGCACCTTTGAGACTAATGGAAAGAAAGAAGTTGGCAGCATGAGCTTTCCTAGGCTTCAGTCTAATTCCTCAGATGCATTTAATGCATGTAAATGCATCTGAGGATGGAGACTTAAGTCTAGGAAAGCTCATGGTGCCAACTTCTTCCTTTCCGTTAGTCTCAAAGATGCTACAAGATCTCTCTACATACTGATTCTACAGACTAACAGGGATATTGAATTTTGAGGGATAGTTAAAGGTGATGTGATGGTCCTGCACATTGGCTTTTCAGATGCCTAGCTTCTGATCCTCAGACTATTCTGATATCTGCCTGCTTCTGCCTCAGACACCAACCACTCTTTGATGTACATCCTCCAGCGATTTGGCATCCCACTTTCCAGGTGCTTTTCAAATGCCCCATTTTATATGTCTGTACCTGGATTCCACTCCACCAAATGCATCTGAGGAAGTAGGCTATAGTCTATGAAAAAGCTCGTGCTGCCAATTTCTTTCAGTGAGTCTCAAAGGTGCTGCAATATCTCTCTACATACTACTTCCACAGACTAACACGGCTATATCTTTAAAATGTCCCAGTTTCTCTTTCCTCCTCCCACTTTCCCCTTCATCCTTTTGGCTTACTTTGATTCCAGCAAACTGAGTTCAAAGCGTGACAGTAGTTTTTACTCACTTAATTCATCCGGGGCAGAATCTTGAACTTTCCAGTAGTCTCAGGCAAAAGCAAACTGTAGCAGTTTGTCCAAATTCATATGTTCTTCTTCATTAATTCCCTTTCTTATCTTGACCACATCCTGATGTTGCTTGGCCACGTATGTCCTGGTTTCCACCTGGAAATGTCGGAGGGTATGTGAATGACACTAAGAAAACACACAAATGATATGATACCTAAAATGATATGATATCTAAAACACTAAAATGAATACTCAGATTGTTGGAAGCAATTAGCTTACACTTTGTAAACCGCTTAGGGAATGCTTAAGTGCACTGATAAGTGGTACAGAAATGTACTTGCAATCGCTATTGCTACCTCCTAGTTTTCTGCCTTGGATGGCTTATGGGCTTAAGCTCCATTTTTGTTGGAAAGCACAAAATAAATGGTGAATGCGGTGATGCTTTCACTTTGGTTTGAATGGGCCTGAATCGGTATGATTGCAAAACAGATTAGAAAAGGAGCCTTGGAGAGAGCCAAAGAAGATGCTCTAATTTCACACCCAGATATATGCAAACACAGTGCATAATGTTGACTTTACGACTGCGACAATGTCATTGTGCCGTTTCCACAGAGAGCATTTAAATGAGGCGCTCTCTCTCCTTACCGCCGTCTCCCCTGTTGCTAAGTTTTACATCCCCGCCGCACACTGTGAAATTTAAATATTATTACAGATAGATATATCATCTTTCCGCCTTATAAAGTCTTCCGCAGAGCAGGCGAGTCAAAAGGAAGAGGGTTCACGGTACAACTTTTGATGGCTCTCAAAGGAGGACTTTTTCCCCTGCTTTCCCCCCCTTAAATCTGACATTGCAATACAGTTTAATTAATTGGAGTCCTCACAGAGCAGCAATCCCAAAGGAGAACAAAGCAATGAAATCGGAAGGATCTGAAAGCTAGATGGAGACTTTGTTGTTGGCACAAGGCGCGGGTGCACCTTCCAAGGAGAGGCATGGCAGAAACTTATTTTTGATGGAGAACCAAAGCAAGAAATCAGGCCAAGAGAATGGTGATGGGATAACATCTGTGCCAAAAAGGTTGTTAAAATAACAACCAAGTACATTTCTATACCAACAAACTAGCACTCTCTAAGCGGTTTACAATCTGTAAGCCAATTGCCCCCAACAAAGCTGGGGACTCCATTTTACCGACCTACAAAAGGAAGGAAGGCTGAGTGGACCTTGGAGCCCTTCTCTAGGGCCTCATTCCCACTTAAAAATAAACCAGTTTTTGATCCAAATCGATGGATCGATTCGACAGCGGAGCATGGTTCCCATTACATTTGCCCCGTTCGCATTTTTTGCCTGTAAAATAACCAAGTTGTGATTCCGCATTCAAGAATGAATCGGTTCAAAATGGACCCGCTCCAGGTGGCTGAGGGTCAAATTTAAATCGATTCTGATTTGCATCTGGTTCGCACTTGCACAGAATCAATTGATCCAAAAAGACGCGGGGGAAAAATCAGCATCAAAAAGATGTGGGTTAAATGGGTCTAGCGCATGGTCCCCCTTTCCGAATTGGTTCAGCAATTTGGTTCCGGTCGGAACCAGGGTCGTTTGAAGCAATTTGCGATCCAGTTTAAAAGGTAGTGGGAATCAGGGCTAGGATACAACTTACAAGACTGTGGCTGCAGGATCAGGGTTTAACCATTGTGCCACCACTGTGCCAATAGCCATCTCTTCTAGATCAGACCAAAGACTGTAGTAAGGAACCTGTTGCCCTCCTGACTACAATCCCCATTGGTTCTGCTGGCTAAGGCCAATGGGAGTTGCAGTCCAAAAGATTTGGAGAGTACCAGGTTGCCTATCCCTCTACTTATCACCAGTTTAACTTATGTTTCACTTTCACATGTGTGTGTACATTGTGTACCTTCAACTCGTTTCCGACTTACGGCGACCCTATGGCTTGGGGTTTTCTTGGCACGATTTGTTCACAGGAAGTTTGCCATGGCCTTCCCCTGAGGCTGAGAGAGTGCAGCTTGTCCAAGGTTATACAATGGGTTTCATGGTCAAGCTGGGAATTGAACCCTGGTCTCTTAGAGTTGTGATCCAACATTCAAACCACTAGTCCATGCTGGGTCTCTGTATGGGAAATTTAAAGCCTCTTTCATGCTATGCAGTTACAGTACTTTGATACTACAGTGGACCCTTGTTATCCGCTGGGGTTTGGTTCCAAGATCCCCCGTGGATAACAAATCCCATTAAATATAACGACATAGCAAAATGGTGTCCCTTATATAAAATGGAAAATCAAGGTTTGATATTTGAAACTTATTCTTTTTTTTAACCTTTTCAAACCGTGGATGCTTGAATCCATGTATAAAGATCTGTGTATAAGAAGGGCCAACTGTACTTATACTTGGCATTGATGCATCTTATGGGATCTTGGGTTCTGTCATTTGTGGTATTTAAGCTGCTCTGCCAGAGAGCTCTAGTGCCACACAACAACAACAACAACAACAAATGTCCCTAAAGGAATTCTGGACAACGTCTCCAAATTTCAGGCGCTTGCCATATGTTTTTGAAAACACTTTTTCCTTCTACACACCAACTGCCCTATATACACACATATATTATTATTACTATTACTATTTTTTGTTATATCCCACCTTTCTCCCAATACAGGGACTCAAGGCGGCGAACAACGTGTGAAAACAATGCAATTAAAAACAGCACAAGAATATTAATATATATAAATATATAAATAGATGTTTTTAAATTGTATTGTTTTAAATTTGCCACTTTGAGTCCCTATGTTGGAGAAATGCAAGATACAATAAATAATAATAATAATAGTAACAACAACAATAATAATAATATAATTTATTTTATTTATACACTGCCTTTCTCCCAACTAGGACCCAAGGTGGATCACAAAAGTTTAAAAACAACCCCAACAGCAACAAAACAGCACAATTTAAAATACAACCAAAACACTTCCATGGCACTTTTCATTCTGCTTTCAACTTTGGGGAACCCTTCTGATCCTGGCGGAGAGATTATTTTACACTGGAGGGAAAAAAATGAAACTTGAAAACCCCATTATCATCTCATTCGCTTGCAGATGATCCTGCTATTCCAATAGAAGATATCCTAATCTCGGCTCTGAAAACTTTTCTGTGGGTCAATGTGGCTGCTTTCCCTAGCGAACTTCCTTGCAGTGTTGCACAAACGAACCCTCCGTTTTATTCAAAAGCATTCCCTGCATACAGAAAGGTAGTGCATCAAGGAGGATGCTAGCAACCAACTCTGTCTTGCCGTTGCTTTTATATGGACTGTGCAAAGGACAATCCAACCTGGGAGCCCTTTCGTCCCTGACCCCTCTTCCCCGAAAGAGTTAATGTCCATGACCCAAATATGGAGACCCACTTTAAAGTTGCTGGAAATTGCTTTTTAATCCTAGCTCTTGAGGATTGCCTCTGAAACCATCTGCCGCATACCGAGGGTGGCGGGCGGCTGGTTTGTGGCTGTTACCGAAAGACAGTTCGTTGCACCGTGCAATGTTCTTTAGGAGCATGGTGTGATAAACAAAGGCCTCAAAGCCAAAAACTTGCAAACTGTAAACAGGTTTGTAGGTGCCCCCCCCCCCCCCGGTACTACTTTCATTATGGTATTTATACTACTTTATTAATAAGTAAATGGGAAGGTCAAAACCCTGTCTTTCAAATGAGCACTGAGGAGGAAACAGAGGCCGGATTTTCTTCTGATTCTACAGACTAACCTGGCTTTATCTTCATATTATTATTATTATTATTATTATTATTATGATGATGATGATGATGATGTAGAGAGATCTTGTAGCACCTTTGAGACTCACTGAAAGAAAGAAGTTGGCAGCATGAACTTTCCTAGACTTCAGTCTACTTCCTTAGATGCATATATGCACCTTTATGCATTTATATGCATCTGAGGAAGCTGATGCTGCCAACTTCTTTCTTTTAGTGAGTCTCAAAGGTGCGACAAGATCTCTCTATCTACTGATTCTACAGACTAACACGGCTATGTCTTTAAAGAAAGGAGAGTTTCCCCAGACGTCTTAGTCTCACCTGTTTTGTGTGTGCATTTGTGACGGGGGGAAAAGTGTGGCAATATCCAGAATATTCATAGCAGGCGGTCACGCCGATGTGACGGTGAATCCATTCTGCATAAGGAGCCCTGGTGGCGCAGTGGTTAAATGCCTGTACTGCAGCCATTCACTCAAAACCACAAGGTTGCGAGTTCAAGACCAGCAAAAGGGCCCAAGCTCGACTCAGGCTTGCATCCTTCCGAGGAGGGAGCTAAAATGAGTACCCAGACTGTTGGGGGCAAATTAGCTTACTTGCTAATTAGCTGACTTGCTGTTCACCGCTATGATATTTGGAATAGCGGTATATAAATAAAACAAATTTATTAATTATTATTAAATAAAGGAGCCATTTATTGGTCCAAAATAGGAAATCAAGACAATGGACCGTAGTGAAAATATTTTATTTTTTAATTAAAACATACAGTATATACCCAACTATAAATTGACCTCTTATATAGGTCGAGGGCAGGTTTTGGGGTCTATAGATTTTGATATGATCCATGGATAAGTTGAGGGTAAAACTTAGGGGCATGTAATGATGGATGTAAAGGACGAAGCAAAGGAAAGTGATGCCAAAGAACTTACAAAGTTCCAGCAGACATAACTATTTGTGTTCATACTAAAGGCTGGATGGATGAAAGAGTCAGTGCTTCCAAGGCAGACTAAACTCTTGCCTTTCACCATCAGTTTTTTGGGGTCAGTTTTTAAACCTAAATTTCTAGCCTTATACATGAGTATATAGAGTATATCAAGAACATGTGCAATTTGTGGCTTCCCCACACTTTGGCTTTTGTGCCGACAGATGTACATGCCACCTGCGCAGATAGTTATCCCATTACGATTTCAGTCGGTCTTTTGTTTTGAGGAACCTGACATGTTGATCCATTTTGTCTGAAGCCAATCTGTTTGGTATGTGTGTTTTTTAAAGGCTTTAACAACAGCAACTCTGGGAGCAAGGCAGTGAGTAGTTCTGCACGGCCCAAAGGACCAAGCTTGGAAAGTTACTTCTGAAAAGTAATTTGGCTGTACCTCCATTACATAGTTGTACCAATTTTGGGTTGCAATATTCCCATTTTTACCTGGATTGCGCCTGGCCTGCTATCTGTTTGTAGCTGGATTGGATCCCAACCTAATATTCTAATAGTAACTCTAAGGATAGGCACAATGCAAATTCGGTGCGCAAACTCCCTGTTGTGTTAGCATAAACGGATGTGACTCTTATGCTCACTAACTAAACAGGTTCAACTTCGCTGCTAAAGTCGTAAGCTGCCTCTGCGCTGCAGAAGTCATGCAGTTTGGCACCGCTTTAACTGCCACGGCTCAATGGTACGGAGTTGTGGGATGTGTAGTTTTGTCTAGCCTTTTCCATCAGAGAACATTGGTGCCACAACAAACTACAAGTCCCAGGATTGCATTGGATGGAGCCAAGTTGGTTAACGTGGTGTCAAACTAAAATTAATTCTGCAGCCCCAGTCTCTGGTATTGGCCTCCAAGGCCTTTATTTCCGTTATAGTGATCGATTCTAGATGTAAGAAACACATTTTATTCTTGGTGGTGGCGGTGGCGGCGTTTGTGTAGAAATCATGTCATAGGATCATAGAATCTTAGAGTTGGAAGAGACCACAAGGTCATCCAATCCAACCCCCCACTTCTGCCATGCAGGAACTCTCAATCAAAGCATCTCAGATAGATGACCATCCAACAAAGATCTCCAAGGAAGGACACTCCAACACTATCCAAGGAGGTTTATTCCACTGTCGTACAGCCCTTACTGTCAGGAGGTTCCTCCTAATGTTGAGCTGGAATCTCTTTTCCTGTAGCTTGCATCCATTGCTCCTAGTCTCTGGAGCAGCAGAAAACAACCTTGCTCCCTCCTCAATATGACAGCCCTTCAAATATTTAAACAGGGCTATCCTATCACCTCTTAACCTTCTCTTCTCCAGGATAAACATCCCCAGATCCCTAACTCTTTTCTCATAAAGCATGGTTTCCAGACCCTTCACCATTTTAGTCACCCTCCTTTGGACATACTCATTTCTCAACATCCTTTTTGAATTGTGGTGCCCAGAATTGGACACAATATTCCAGGTGGGGCCTGACCAGAGCAGAACAGAGTGGCACTATTACTTCCCTTGATCTAGATACTATACTTCTATTGATGCTGCCTAGAATCGTATTGGCCTTGTTAGCTGCCGCATCAAACTGTTGACTCATGTTCAACTTGTGGTCTACTTGGACTCATAGATCCCTTTCACATGTAGTTTCATTCAGCCATGTGTCCCCCATCCTATTATCTGTGCATTTAATTTTTCCACTCTAAGTGCAGTACCTTACATTTCTCCCTGTTGAATTTCATTTTGTTAGCTTTGGCCCAGCTTTCTAGTCTATTCAGGTCATTTTGAATTTTGATCCTATCCTCTGGAGCATTAGCTATTCCTCCTAATTTGGTATCATCTTCTAATATGATAAGTATGCCCCCAATTCTGTCATCCAAGTCATTGATGAAGATGTTGAATAGCACTGGGCCCAGGACAGAACCCCACTGGACACCCCGCTGGTCACTTCTTTCCAGGATGAAAAGTGACAGAAACAGATTTCATCATAGATGGTGATGGTGATCATGATGATGATGATGATGATGATGATGATAGTGAGCCTTCTTCTTCTACTTCTTTGTCTTCTTCAACTGATTTTGAAAAGAAGGCATATGATGTGAGACAATTATGGAACGCTGGAAACTGTAAAAAGCAAAATGATGCAGAAGCATCATTTGGGATGAAAGCTGAAAGGAGTGGTAATTTGCCATTGATTTCCGAGGCGCATACTCCTAATGCCATTTCTCTTGTTTGCATTAAAAGCAACACATCTGCTGGCGGTTGCTCTCCCTCTGCCCCCGCATCTGCTGTTTTCTGAAATAAAAATCATTTGCTTATCTATGCATCCCACATTCTGCCAACATCTGCATGGCTAGGTCCCTTTCTCTGCCGCTCCCTCCCCAAAAGAAGCCATTATCGTCCCTGCTTGATTGCTTGGCGCAATTATGGGGGAATGTGGGGTCGCGCATCGAGAGAGAGATGGGTTTGTGAGCTGCAGTTTATTTGTTTCTTTTGGTCCTTCAATTTGGGTTCCAACAGGGAACCGGGATCTTGGATCCATATGTAGGACTTCTTGGTCTATAGCTTAAGCGTTGTGCCAGATAATCATATTAAATAACGGTACTATTCCTTAACTTCTCTTCTACAGTCGGCCCTCCTTATCCACTGATTCAAGCATCCACGGCTTGAAAATATTCAAAAAAAGTATAAATTCCAAATTTCAAACTTTGATTTTCCATTTTATATAAGGGACACCATTTTGCTCTGCCATTATAGTTAATGGGACTTGAGTATCCACGGATTTGGAGATTTGGTTCCAGGATTTGGAGATCCTGGAACCAAACCTCAGTGGATAACACTGTACTTTTCATCATCTCTTGGGTCCTTAGATGTGTGCAGATTACAACTCCCATACTTGCCAAAATAACTATTTCCCCCCATTTTTATGCCCTCTTTCTCCCAAAAAAGGACCCAAGGGGGCTCACAAATAAAAATAATCATTGCCAGGGTTTAGTGGAAGTGTAACTCAAACAACAGTTCAAAACCCAAAGTACAAGTCTATGAAATCCTAGGATTTTCAGTTTAGGATTGGGCATTTAGAATTCCAGCCTAAATACCCCAAAGGCACCAAATCCTGTCTGATCTTGGACACTAAGCAGGGCCAGGCATAGTACTTGGATGGGAGGCCACCAATGAATACCGCAGTGGTGGCGAACCTATGGCATGCGTGTCAGAGGTGGCACTCAGAGCCCTCTCTATGGGCACATGTGCCATCACCCCAGCATAGAGTTTGCTAGAGTTTGTTATTGGAAAGGCGGAGGGATGCGGCACTTTGTGATAAATAAGTGGGTTTGGGGTTGCAGTTTGGGCACTCGGTCTCTAAAAGGTTTGCCATCACTGGAATACCGGGTGCTGTAGGCTCTATTTCAGTGGAAGGAATTGGCAAAGCCACCTCTGCACATTAAACCGGTCTAAGAAAACCTTATGAAAACCATGAGGTCACTATATGTTGAAGGCGCAAACACAGAGCTCCGGTGCCAAGACAAACTACAGTTCCCAGAATTCCATAGCAATTAAAGTGAGGTCGAACTGGATTATTTCCGTAGCGGAGATGCAGCCTCAGATCTCCTCAGTCTTCTGGTGTCAAGCCATTATGTTGGATTACAACAATCTACATCTTCAGTAGTGTGAGTACACTACCAAATCGATTCGGATCGCACTGCCTCATTCCTGGAAATGGTGGTGCCTCCATTTTAAATTGCTCCAATGGGAAGTGTGAATGGCAACAGGGTTAAAATGCCACTGAGAGATTTGGGAACGGAAAACATAGTGGGAACACAGGGTAGCAAGGGTATTGCAAAACCACAGGAGAGTATTATTATTATTGTTATTGTTATTGTTGTGTGCCACTTTGAAGTTGATTGTTGTATCTATGGTCTGTGCTTTGTATCCCTTTTAAATCTTGCTGGTCATTGAGGCCAGAAGCTGCGCAGCTTTGGCGCAGCTTCTGTCTTCGTAAGGTTCGTGTGCCATTTAAAAAGCATACCTCCAAAGAGACCCGAAGCAGCTTTATTTTGGCCTGTCTCTTTGGGTCCGTAATCCTTGACCATTGTCCATGGAGTCTGGTTGTGGTGGGAGTTGGAGTAACATCTGCGACGGAGAGGCACAAATGGATGGAGAGGCTTTAAACAAAGAAGCAAACAAAAACGTAAGAACCGTCCGTGGCTGACTCTGGTCTCTCTCCGCGCCGCCTCTGTGACATTTCTCATGGCATCAATAGCATTTATGAATAAAATATAAAGAAGCATTTTAACTCCTCATCAGTGTGCTGTGCCAAAAGGGCTGCCTGTTGCTGGAGAAGTGTGCCTCGAAACAGCGACATGACCTTGGCTTTGCTCACAGCATCCATGGTACGTGTCTTTTGGGTGACTCTACTCATTCTGCAAGTGTGGGATGAGCTTGTATCCCAGTCGGACATCACCCTGACAGCCACTGGGATGGAAAGAGTCAGGTAACAGCGATCTTAACATTGCAATGGTCTGGGGAGTCACAGAATCAAACATTTGCTCACCTTCAGTTTCCAGTGGACCTTCGGTATCCACTGCAGTTTGGTTCCAGAAGCCCTCATGGGTACCAAGATCCGTGGATGCTCAAGTCCCATTAAATACAATGACACCGTAAGATGGCGTTCTGTATATAAAAAGGCAAAAATCAAGTTTTGCTTTCTGGAACATACACACATCTATGCCAGATTCCCACTATCTTTCAAACCGGATCACAAATTGGTTTGAACCGGTTCAAATGACCCTGGTTCCCACTTGAATCGATTCGCCAAAGTGATTCGAGGGGAGGGGGGCACATGCTGGACCCATTTAACCCACGTCTTTTTGACGCGGATGTTTTCACATCTTTTTTGGATACATCGATTCCGCGCAAGTGTGAACCAAGTGTGGATTGGAATTGATTTAAATTAGCCCTTCGGCCGGATGGAGAGGGAACATTTTGAACTGATTCATTCATGAATGTGAACCGCAAGTGGGTTATTTAACAAGGGAAAAATGCGATGGGGCAAATATAGTGGGAATCACACTCCGCTATCGAATCAATCCATCGATTTGGATCGCAAACTGCTTTTTTTGTAAATAGGAATGAGGCCGTATATTACTTTTTATTTTTAATGCATATGAACAAAATAAAAAAAGCATGGTTCTATCAGTCGTTCACAATATGGTGATTATAATATAACATATAATCCCAACCTGAATGTACATTGAACATAACTTCCTCAGTCACTCTAATACATGGACTCATGTCTTCTCATTATATAAATATCCTTATTTTAACTATATAATAGTTATATTCCTTTTCAATAAAGTTTTCATAAAGTTCATTCTATATCCTTCATGTTGCCTTTGTAATTATTGAGTACTCCAAACAAATATTATCCCTCCTTCACCTTTCAACACCTGGTATTACAGTATAACAGTATCGGAGACCATTCCTCCTCTACAACTTCCATGTCTTTATAGTTTATGTGACAAGTTAATTTGTCCATTTCACACATCTCAAATAGTTAACCAGTCATCTACCTTGGGCATTTCTTGATTCTTCCAGTACTGTGCTAACACTATCCTAGCGGCTGTTATTAAGAAAAGCATAATACATCCATGTTTCCTTTCAATCTGTACTGGAATTTTATTCCACATATTGGACAGGTATCATATGTATTCAATTATAAGTCAATCTCATGTATAAGTTAATGCCTTCCCGTTCGTGAAGTGGAGGGGTTGATTTAGTACAGGTTGTAGTAACCACGCAAGGCCCAGCGTCATGGGTTTGTAAGACAACGTTCTATTCATCCAGATAATGGCTCTCTTTCCAGCTGTCCTTTGTTGCCCATCAGCCTCCAAGTGCACAAATACGCCTTCTTCTAGCCAAAAAGCCTGCCATCCTTATCTTCATTTCACAGCTGAGCAAAAGGGAGACGCAACTGTGTTGGCAAAGGCCTGGTATTCACCCAGTGGGACGAGTCAAGGAGATATATATATATATATATATATATATATATAGTGCCTTTTTCCTGCCCACTCCAGTCCTCAAATCTAGAGGCTCAGCAGCAGGAATAGATTTATTTGCGTGTGGTTTTGGGTGCATCTACATTGTAGAAGTATACTCTCTTCCCTCCACATTTGCTGGGTTTAGGGGCACAGGACCCCTGTGAATGTGGAAAGACTGCAAATAACAGAAACACTACATTTTTATCTGAGAGAACACCTTTCTAGGAATCTCTAGGTCCTCCAGTGCATTTCTGTGGTCAACATCTGCCAGATATTGACCATAGAGTTGCACAGGAGGAGCTACAAAGGCCTAGTGGAGTGTCCTCTCTAGGAATCTCTAGGTCCTCCAGGGCAGCTCTATGGTCAACATCCGCCAAACACTGGCCATAGAGTTGCACTGGAGGAGCTGCAAAGGCCTAGTGGAGTGTCCTCTCTAGGAATCTCTAGGTCTTTCAGTGCAACGTTTGGTTAAAGTTGACCATAGAGTTGTGCTTCTCCTTGCCAAGCTCCGCCCCTCAACTTCCACGCCTAGGCTCCTCCCTCGCTCAGGCGACGAAGCCCGGCTGTTGACCCAACTCCCGGCCCTCACTGTCCTTGCCTCACCTCGCCTCCCTCACTGCGATTGGTTCTAGCCGCTGTCCATCTAGGCATAGCCCCGCCCTTCAGTCGTCGTTTCGTTTCCCATTCGCTCTCTCCCCTCAAGCGCCGCCCCATAGAGGCATAATAATAAACTATCCTTAAATGAAGAAAAGATATAGGGCACTCTTCCATAAACTAGATCTATGTTTCCGTGCTTGGTTTTAAAAAAACCCCACTCCCGACCCTTCATTGGCCTCCCTGAAACCTTGTCGCAAATTCATTGGTCAGAAAACCTTTCAATTAAAGCGGTCCTAACCAATCAGTTGCAACCACCCGCCTCCCTTTTCCCCACCCTGTGAATATCTAGGTCAGTGGTCACCAAACTGTGCTCTTTAGGCAAATTTTGGACTTCAGCTCCCAGAATCCCACCATATTGGCCAACGTGGCTGAGCCTTCTGGGAGCTGAAGTCCAAAAATACCCCAAATCACTTAAAGGGCACAGTTTGGGGAATCACTAGGTGAAGGTTGCGTGAGGTGAGAGCGCCTCATTGGCCGAGCAAGGGCGGCGAAGGCGGGCCGTTGCGTCTGATTGGCTGGCGGGAGAATCCATCTTTCAATCAGTTTTTTCTGTGGGCGGGGAATTTCATTCTCGGCTCACCCTATTGGTCGGGACTGCTAGGGTGGGCGGAGCTATGCGGGGAGTGCGCATGCGCGCGAGGAGGGAGGGAAGGGGTTAAGAGCGCGGCCGGGAGAAGCAGGCTGGCAAGCCTGGGGAGCGCGCGTGAAAGCGCATGCGCGCTCCCCGGCTGCTCTTTCGCTCTGGGGCTCCGCTGAGGAGAAGAAGGGAAGGAGGCAGCAGCGGAGGAGAGCAGGAGCGGCGGCGGTGGCGGCGGCCTGAAGGAACGGAGGAGGCGGACGACGACGAGGAGGCGGCGGCCAGGGCTGCCGGGAGAGGAGCGGCGGTCGGGGGGCGCCGACGTGGAGCGGCCTGAGGAGGGAGCCCCCCCGCTCCAACCGCCGCCCCCCTCAGAAGAGACCCCTCCCTCTTTCCCCATTAAGCCCCGCCCAGAGGCCCCTCCCTTCTTAAGCCCCGCCCCCTGAGCACTGGGTCAGGCTGTCAGGGCATTTATTGAGAGGGAGACCCTCCTAGGAGCCCCTCCAGGGCCACCTCCCCTTCTGAGACACAACACTCACACTCACAACACACACACATACACACAACTGGCCCCCTCTGCCCCCTCACAGAACTGCCTTCTCCTCCCACAGCATTGTCTCCTTGTCCTTTTCCTCCCATCATATTGTCTCCTGGCAATATTCTTTCTTTTCCTCCCTCAATATTCTGTCTATCTTCCCATAATAGTCTATCTTTCCCCCTCCACAGTATTCTTTCTTCTCCTCCCATAATATTCTGTCTTCTTCTCACAACATTCAGTCTTTCCCTCCTATAATATACTCTTTTCCTCGCTTAATACTCTATCTCCCCATAGTATTCTATCTTTTCCTCCCATAATAGTCTGTATTTCCCTCCTATAATATTCTCTTTCCCCCCAAATATTCTGCCTTTCTCCTCTTATAATACTCTCTTTTCGTCCCATAATCTTCCATCCTTTCTTCCTAATTGTCTCTCTTTTCACAGCATTCCTTCTTTTCCTCCCATAATATTTTATCTTTTCTTCTTACGACAATAATCTATCTTTTCCTCTCATAATCCTCTATCTTCCCCCCCACAATATCCTGCCTTTTCCTACCATTATATTTCCTCCCATAATCTTCTATCTTTTCTTCCCACAATATTGTATCCTTTCCTACTGTATTCCTCCCGTAATATTTGAACTATCTTCTTTATAATATATAATCGACGTTTCGGCTCTGCTATTATTTTCCTTTCTTCTCTCTTGCCTTTCCAGAATCCCTTCTTTCTCCATTCAGACACACACAAACACACACACACTTTTATCATCCTTCTTGCCTTCCCTTATTCCAGAATCCCCTCTTTCTCCATTCTGTCTTTTTCGTTGGCACTCTTATCACCCTTCATTTTTCACTTTCATTATATTTCAATTCCCTCTTCTTCTCTCTCTTCTCCATTTTCTTTCCATGTGTTTTTGCATACATACACGCAGATCTTTCACATTTCTTAGGAACAAAACTTTTTTCCTCATCCCTCAACACCTCCTTCCCTTTTTATTTAGCGCTGTTTTCACAATTTAGACTGTGTCTTTGCTTCCTAAAGCCTGTTTGTGCTTTCCTCAAGAAAGATTACCCCTGCTTTCATGCATTTTAGTGTTTTCCCACTTGTAAAACTGTTTTCACATTCTCCACCTCCTTCTGTTTGTGTTTTTTCTTCATCTTCCCCAGTTTTCAACCTTAAATAAACTCCTTTATATTCTGTGGCTTCTCTTATCTGTTCACTCTTTGCTTGATCACACTGTTAACACTTTCCCCTTATATTTAGTTGTCATTTGTTTCAGTCGCTGTTGCTTTTCTCCATGATCTTTTTCCTGCTGCCTCCGTTCTGCTTTTCTCTCCACCGTTGGGTTTTTTAAAATCTGCATTCGATTAACTGATCGCTTATCATCCTCGTTCCTTTTTCGTACTTCGTTCTTCTATTCACGCTGCTTGGTTATCTTACTCCTTTCCGCTTCCAGTTATTTTCTTCCCTCAACGTTCATTCCCTGCCCTTCAGTTTTGTTTTATGTCTGCTCTTCTAAAAACCCTTGCAACCTCTTCTTCCTTGTCCTCAGTAGCTTCTATTGGCTGACTTCTCGCTTCCCACACTTGTACTTGGTCCTCTCTTTTTAGTTTGTTCCTGCTTCCTGTCAATTGAGTCTTTCCTTGCATCCTCCTTTCCGTTCTTTTTGGACACTTCGTTTCCCGCTGGCTTATAATTCTTCAGTTTAATTAGTCCCTTTTCGCGGGGAACCTCTTACATCCATCCTGGTTTTAATATTAAAGGTGAATGGATGTATACACAGGACAGAGTGGGGAAGAATCATAGAAGCCCTTAAAGGGATCTTCTTACACGTTTCAGAGTGATAAATGAAAAGGATGTGGGAATGGAAGGGGCGGACTTGCCAGTGCTCCTAACATTTTTTAGGGGGGTGAATTCGCATCCCTTTTCTGGGGGGGAGGGGGATTGACTCAAATTCAAGACTGGCACAGAAGGGGCAGAAGGATGGCGTTCTAGTACCAACCGCACCGGCCATCTTGGGGGGAAAGGGGGTTTATCGCATGCTCACGCACACACACGCATACACACACAGAGAGGAACCTCCATTTTTATCAACTTAATGAAGACGTAAAGACCTGTTGAGCTCCATGCTTGTGACGGTGTGCAACTTGCTTGCGAAAGTGTAGCAAACTCCCATTTTATTTTTTATTTTATTTTTTGTGTGGCCAAATGACAGCTTGACCCAGTTGTTCTCCAACCAGAGGGCATCACCTCGAATGTCTCTTTGTAGTGCCACAGCCAGCGCAAAAATGATGGCGGCTTACAATGGCGGGACATCAGCGGCGGCGGCGGGTCACCACCACCACCACCATCACCACCTCGCTCACCTCCCTCCACCTCATCTCCACCACCACCACCACCCCCAGCACCACTTGCATCCAGGCTCTGCGGCCGCAGTGCATCCTGTGCAGCAACATGCTTCTGCGGCGGCTGCAGCCGCTGCAGCCGCGGCCGCAGCCATGTTAAACCCAGGGCAGCAGCAACCATATTTCCCATCGCCGGCGCCGGGTCAAGCCCCTGGACCTGCTGCGGCCGCTCCAGCTCAGGTACAAGCTGCAGCAGCTGCTGCAGTGAAAGCGCACCACCATCAGCACACGCATCACCCACAGCAGCAACTGGATATTGAGCCAGACAGGCCTATTGGATACGGAGCCTTTGGTGTTGTCTGGTGAGTACAGCGAAGGAGTTCCTCTGGTGGCTTCCAAGCCACGTTGCTCTCATACTGCCATTTGGATCTGCATGCTACCTAGCAGGTTACCAACTAGCAGGTTACGTCTTCCAAGGTCTATTTTATGGTTCTGCAGCAGGCGATGTGTCAGAAGTGGCTTGTGCTAGGAATATGGTCTGACCTGGCAGGGCGAAGTTCAGCTAATAAGTAAGGAGACCAAAAATTACTCGGTACATTTTCTTTCACATAAAGGATGTGCATCTGTAGGCCACTCACCACATTTTGTCTTGCGAATGATGGAGGAGCAAAGAGATTTTGTGAAAGGGAAGCTTAGCAGTGCCTTCCTTTGACAGACCAGGGTCCAAAACATGTTCTACGTCTGCAACGAAATTCCTTCTTTTTTAAGGCGTAGAAATGAAAACCTGATGATAATGCGGCAAAAGAAGTGCCACCAAGAAACCGAAACAGAACAGAGGTGAGATAAAGAGTTTCCAATAAAGAATTTTAAAAAGAAGGAATTTCATTGTAGACTTAGAACAAGCCTAATAAACCTGGTTTTTTTTTCATTTGACGTTATGTCCAGTTCCTTAGATGCCTTCCAAGCTGACTTTTCCAACTTGAAGGGGCAAAATTTTGCAAAAGTAGGTATTCTTGGTGCTTTTAGGTCTTGGAAGGTTGTGCCATATCTATTCTTGTGCCGTTTGAAGCTTGCACACCCAAACTTTCTCCAGAGTTAGAAACTTAAGAGGGCAGTTCCTTGCACTGACTCATGTGGGATTTCTTCCAAGGTAAGTGTGTATAGGATTGTTGGCTGAGCAAGTTGGATTATGTCTGATGTCATTCCTTTGAGACAAATGCAGTGTGCTTATATTTTTCTAAGGCTTTCTGCTGCTATTGCTATGACTTTTGTTCTTTCATGTCTTTAGAGGTCAGCGGTCTGGTTCTGCATCACAGTTCTTTGGGCAATAATAGAATTGTATCTTCATTGCAAATGGAAAGACAGTGGAAACAACACTGAATTTAAGAACCGGCTGGGATTAGGAGCAATTGCTGTTGGACTGGTCTTGGCAGGTGTCTAGTCTCTGCGTTTCCCCCTGCAATAGCACATCATGTATTTCCTTGGCGTCTTTGCACCTCTCCCAAATGAATTTTTCCATCTTCTTTGGTGTGGGATGTTCCTGTCAAAGCGATACAGCTCCTCCGCAGGCTGCCTTTTGTAACAGTCGTCTGCTTTCCCTGGTTTCGGCTTTGCTTGCTTCAGCTGTCGTGCTGTAGTTTCTCAACTAAAACCACTTCATGTACTAATGCTGCACTTTGCCATACTAATACATGTTGTAGTCTGGAGCTTTAGTACATGGTGGTTTAGGCACGTTTGGTTTATGTTGGTCGCTGAAAGTATCGTCTAGTTGTATTAAGCTTCGGTATAAAACATTATTCAACCTCAGAGGAGTCAGCATCTAACGTGAAGGCTTTGTTTTGCAATTTGTGAAGGCTTCAAAGTCAGTGATTGTCAAGCGTATCTCCTGCATTGCTTGTTTGACTTACAGGACAGGATTGATAATTGAGATTTACACCTGTTTAGCCTCCTCCAAGACTAGTGTTTTGTACAGGTTGTTTAATGAATGCTGTGTATGAGAACATTTAAGAGACTTAGGCCAAGATCAAGTGATGCACTTTCTCTGGATCCTACAACAGGATTGCTGGATCTCCTTCCCAAGAACCGTAACAACATGCTCCAGAAAGCTAGAAAATTGCTAGAATAGGGTTTTGTCACTGCAGAGGGCTGCAGCAAGAGAGGAAAAAGAAAGTTTTGATTCTGCTTCCTTTGGATTTTAGACTATAGCCATCCCTCCACATTTGCGACATTGGCTTTTGCGGATTTGATTATTTGAGGATTTGATATGTTTTCTCTAGGAATCTCTTGGTCCTCCAGCGCAACTCCGCCAGAAGTTGACCATAGTGTTGTGCTGGAGAACCTAGAAGTTCCTAGAGACAACACTTCTCTAAGCATTTGTAGGTCCTCCAGCATGAGTTTATGGTCAACCTCTGGCAGATGTTGACCGTAGAGTTGCACTGGAGGACCTAGATATTCCTAGAGGTGTTCTCTAAGGTAAAAAGAATAATGGTTTCTTATTTGCCATTTTCCCACATTCACCAGGGTCTTTCACCCCTAACCCCAGAGAATGTGGAGGGACCACTGTACATCATTGGCTCTAGGTCCTAGTATGTGGCTTTTAGAATTAGGGTTTTTGGGGAGTTAGAAAAGATTCTGCTGTTGTCTGCCTTCAAGGCGTTTCCTGAGGTGAACCTGTCACAGGGTTTTCTTGGCAAAATTTGTTCCGAGGTGATTTGCCATGGCCTTCCCTTGAGGCTGAGAGCATGCGACTTGCCTAAGGCCACCGAGTGGGTTTCATGGCCAAGTGGGAAATCAAACCCTAGTTTGCAGAGGCGTAACACTCAAACCACTGGCTTTCAGGAAAGACCCTACAGTATTTAAATAGTATGTCTGTGGCTTCTCAACCTTTGATCCCCCAGATTTTGTAGACTTCAACTCCCAGAATTCATAAACCTGGCTGGGATCTCTAGGAGTCAAAGCCCCAAGACATCTGGAGGACCAAAAGTTGGTGTGGATGAATTGGGCTAGATGCAAATGCTAAGATAACTGCCAGGGAATGTATTCTTGATGGCAGCAGAAGAAAGTAATGTACTTTCCTGAAGGAACAAGTTGATAGATGGGTATAGCGGTATATATTCATTTATAGCAGGGGTAGGCAACCTGCGGCCCGCGGGCCGGATGCGGCCCGGCAAGGCCTTGGGACCGGCCCCAGCCCAGTCCTGCCGCCGATTGCCACCAGGGCCTTTGGGGGGCAATTGTCTATAGAAGCCTCAGAAACATGCATTTATATTAACATTTTTTAAAAAATCAGCAAATTTTTTCACGTGTCCTTCACTTTTTTAAAAAAAGTGTCCACCATTTGAAAATTTTGTCCTACATTTGTCCTGGTTTATTTATATATTTAATTTTTTAAAAAAATTATTTAATTATTTATTTTTTGGCTTCGACCCCCCAGTTGTCTGAGGGACAGCAACCCGGCCCCCGGCTCAAAAAGGTTGCCTACCCCTGATTTATAGCATGGATGGGCAACTTCTGGCTCTCCAGATGTTACAATCTAACTTCGATCCATGATAGTCAAGCCAGATGTTAGATGGGAGCCAGTGGTGAGGAATCATAGAAATTGCAATGTAACATAGATAGGTCTTTAAATTGCCAACCCTTGATATGCAACATGCTGAGGAACATCCTTGTTCAAAGATCATGTAGCACCTTTTAGACTAACTGAAAGAAAGAGGTTGGCAGCATGCACTTTTGTAGACTTCACTCTATTTCCTCAGATGGATTTAGACTGAAGTCTAGGACGTAAACGTGGTGGAAAAATTGCCTGGGTTATTCTGTATTGAGATTTACCAGCTCTAGCTTACTTTTATGGATGCCAAAATTCAAATGGAAATGTGACTAGGAAGTCTTATTGATGTGTATATAAAGCTATCAAACTTCCATGGTTTTGATGCTGGGTATTTTTCCAGTATGGCTTGGCTGTGTAGAATACTAATAAAAAATGTTACTTGGAGGAAGGTTAGCCATTCTGTAGAAGGTGTACTTATAGCCCAATTTGTGGAGGACTGGACTATCCATGGCTACTAGCTGTGATGTCTATATATCACCCCCAGTATGCTTCTGAATGTCAGTTTGCGAGGAGCAAATGCTTTTCCCCCCCATGTTTCTTTCTTTTTGTTGATTAAAATACATATTATACATAGTTCAAAAATTTTAACATAAACTGTTCAGTAGCTTCCTGTATCTTCATTATACAGTTATTGCATAAAAGATTATTGTATTTTCAGATTTAGATGGCAAGTAAACTTCCAATGTATAACATTGTGTGTTTAGTATGCTTCTGAATGTCACTTGTCAGTTTGCGAGGAGCAAATGCTGAAGGCTGCTGTTCTGCTAATCTTCTCCTTGTAGGCTTCCTGTAGGCAACCAACCGCTCTGTACTTTGGGAACAAAATGCTGGGCTAAATAGCTCTTAAGTACGATCCAGTGGGCTCTTTTTGTGAGCGTGGAGGTCTTAAAACTAACATTGTAAGTTGATATTTAGAAATGCACTAGTTATGTTAGCTGAAATAGAGTGGTGTCAGTTAATCCAGACACTTGGTTAGATTCATGCTTTTTATTACTCTGAATCTACTTTGATAGAATCACAGAGTTGGAAGAGACCACAAGGGCATCCAGTCCAGCCCCATTCTGCCATGCAGGAACTCTCAATCAAAGTATTGCCAACAGATAGCCATCCAGCCTCTGCTTGAAGACCTCCAAAGAAGGAGACTCCACCACTCTCTGAGGAAGTTTGTTCCACTGTCGAACAGCCCTTACTGTCAAAAGTTCCTCCTAATGTTGAGGTGGAATTTCTTATCCTGTAACTTGCATCCAATGTTCCAAGACCTGTTCTCTGGAGAAGCAGAAAACAAGCTTGCTCCCTCATCAATATGACATCCCTTCAAATATTTAAACAGGGCTATCATATCACCTCTTAACCTTCTCTTCTCCAGGCTAAACATACCCAACTCTCTATGTCTCTTCTCATAAGGTATGGTTTCTTCCTCTGGACACATTCCAGCTTCTCAACATCCTTCTTGAAC
>NC_056532.1:11600158-11602961 GCF_019175285.1 Sceloporus undulatus
GCATGTTGAGCTCCGGTTTGACAAAACATTCTGCACTGAATGCACTTCGCGCGAATGCGGATTGGCCAATTTGAATCCTGCCAATGCGGAAGGACTCCCAGGTATGATGGTACTTTGCGAAATAACGCGAATTCGAATCGCCCAGTGCAGAAGACCCCCAGTTCCACACTCATCTGATAAGGGCCAAGGTTTGGCGCAGATAGAGTGCCGTGTAGATGCACCCTCCGTCACACAAGGTGTAGCGTAGATAGAGCGTCATGTAGATGCACCATTGGTCAAAGAAGGCACCCTTGGTCCAAAGATGCACCCTCGGTCTTTCTGTATGCATGGAGAAAGTGTTTGCCATATTCTTCTTATTCTTCTTCTCATTATTATTACTATAGCAAGATCACCCTCTTCCTATGAGGGACCCAAGCATCTCCATAGCCTTGCCTGTGACTGTGAACTCTTCATGGCCTCTACAACCATGCGCAACCACCTCTCTTCCACCTTCAGGGGATTCGAACATTCAAAGTGTCAGTAGCTGAAACCTGAGATGCGTCTGCCTCCTTCTGTGCTGACTGCACATGGGGTGGCAACCTGCTATGAGCCGACTACTTGCAGGGGCCGAGTTTTAATCTCACCCATACATCCTCCCTGGGTAGGGAGCAATGCAAAGGAGTCATCGTGAGGTTGCCTAATTCAATTGAGCAGGGACAATGGAGGGGTAGGGTAACTCTGTGGGATTATTGGGGTGCAGCCGAGGACCCAAAGGTTGTTGCACGCACCAACTCAAGATTCAAGAGGCAGAATGGAATTATTGCCATTAGGATACTTGGATACATTCCCGCAATGCAGTCTTGGGTGCATAACAGCTGTGCTCACCTGGGAGTTATCGAGATTTGTAGTTTGTTTTGGCACCAGAGCCCTCTGACAAAGAAGACTAATAGCACCGAGCCTACAGCACTTAAAGTGGCATCAAACTGCATTATTTCTATGGCGTAGACACGCCCTTGTTAAATCAATCCACCTGTAGTGTGATCTTCCTCTTTTCTTACTGACTTCCATTTTACTGAGCAATAAATCACATCTTCTCATGGTACAGTCAGCCCTCCTTATCCATGGATTCAAGCATCAACAACATGCAATACACACACACACACACACTCCCAAAAGCAAACCCTGATTTTGACATTTTATAAAAGGGACCCCAGTTTACTATTCCATTGTATTTAATAGGACTTGAGCATCCACGGAATTGGGTATCCACGATGGATCTTGGAACAAAACCCCAGCAGATGCCAAGGGCCCACTGTATGTCCAAAGTACAATAGCCTCCATTTAGTTGCCTCTATTGGGTTTTATCAGCCTCCATTTAGTCATCTTCGCTTCTATAGTGATAGTTTGGGCTTGATTTGTTCTAAAACCCATTTGTTTGTCTTATAGTAGTTCATGGTACCCATAAAACTCTCCGCCAGCACCGCATTTCAAATGAGTCAATTTTTCTGTCTGCTTTCTAGCATTGCAGAAAATAGGAAAGACTATTTCACTATCACAGATGATCCTGACTTTGGTGTGCAATGATTTCAGTATCACACTGGACATGTTCTACTTGCAGTCCACTAAAACTACTAAGTGGTTTGAGTGTTGGTCTATGACTCTGGAGACCAGGGTTCAAATCTCCGCTCAAGCATAAAAACCCATTGAATGACCTTGGTCACATCACACTCTCTCACCCTCAGAGGATGGCAATGGCAATCCCTGTCTGAAAGAAAACATGTAAAGATTCGCCATAGGGTTGCCAGAAGTCAAAAATGACTTGGAAGCACACAACAACAACTGCTTAGGACCGTTTCGCATGGACTGATGCCAAGGTGGATCGTCTTGTGATAGATATCTTGCTCCTCCATGCCTCAATAAAGGACTGAACAGTTTTATCTCGGATGAATCCCATCATGCTGGTTTCAGCCTGTCAAGACTGTTCTGAATCTGTTGCGTGAGAAGACACTTCTGTGTTTCACGAAATTAAAAGAAAAAGCACCTTCCCTTCTAGAGGAGTCTAATGTCCATGGGATCAGACTTGTCCACAGGTTGCACAGGAGGCATCCATTTGGAGACATAACTTGAGGCAGATTGTGATGGGACATGTTCCCGTCAAAGAAGCAAGAACAACAACCAAAAATCTGCAAAGACTGAGAAATAAGAGCATTATCAAAAAGCATCCAAGGCTGGGGAAACAGTCAATGGCATGCGGTGCTACCCTCTGTCGGCACATGGAAGCTACTACATCTAGAACACATATGTGTGTGGTGGTGTTGTTGTGTGCCTCCAAGTTATTTCCAACTTATGGGACCCTAAGACAAACCTATCACGGGGTTTTCTTGGTCAGATTTGTTCAGAGGTTTGCCATTGCCTTGCCCCAAAGCTGAGAGCATGTGACTTGTTAAACCAGTGGGTTTCATGACTGAATGGGGAACTGAACCCTGGTCTTCAGAGTGGTTGCCCAACCCTCAAACCAATAAACCACACTGGCTTTCACATGTGTGTGTTATGTTCCTTCAAGTTGTCTGTCGACTTATGGCAACCCCATGAATTTCAGAGGTAAGGAATGCTCAGAAGTGGGTTTTGCCAATCCCTTTCTCTGAAATAGAACCTACAGCACTTAATATTCGTTGGCAGTCTCCTATCTTATTATTATTATTATTATTATTATTATTATTATTATTATTATTATTATTATCCAACCTTCCTCCCAGTACAGGGACCCAAGGCGGCTAACAAATCCAAAACAGTCCAAGTTAAAACACGATAAAAACATGCAAAA